>NW_026936653.1:450000-745772 GCF_032062105.1 Saccostrea cuccullata
CCCCTTTGTTTATAACGGGTTGCATATATTACCATTATTATATGTTATGTACATTTGTGTTATCAGCAGTCTACAGCTTTATCAATTATCGATCAGACGTATTTTGGGGACTGGGGCTAAATTTCTACAATGGTAATGATTGCATTCTTGGATTTTATATGATATTGTTTTTCATATCTTTTATGTTTGTTTTTTTAAATTGTAAATATTACAACAGAATATAGTAATACTTTAAACACTGAAATTCTTGTCATTCTTTTATCCTTTGAACTCGGACTTATGTACGGGACTAACCCCTAGACAGTCCCGTTACATCAGTATCAAAGAAGAATACTAAAAGAATATGTGGTGGGCTATGGGACTTCCAAATTACTTCAAATTATCCATGGTTTTCTTGATACCAGTGTTCAAGATTCAACTTAATTAAACAATTTAAAACATTTTTTTTTTTCACTTCTAAATTTATATAAGTATTGAATCCGTATACATGATATACAATATATATAAATATAATGTACTGTATATATTACGTAAAAAAAAAATGCTGTCATTTTTACTTCTGAATTAAACATTTAATATGACAGTGTATGAGTCATGATGAGTAACATGAAAATTTGTCATGATATTTGTTTAACCATAAAGTAAAGATCGGCAAAAAATACTATTGTTGCAAATATGAGTCCAGTAACCATTTGTGCTACAAATGCATTTCCTCCACTGAAGGTATATTCTGTAGCTTTGTATCCAAATGCAAAAGCTCCAACCACTGTTATCACAAAGTTTATAAATGTCCAAATATGGGTGTTCAATGCTTTCACCTCTGCCCCAATATTCTTTATTTCCATTTCCTGTTCCTTGTCTACACTTCTGACCATTGCTTTGTAGTCTCTGTTAGCCTGTTCTGCTTTTAAGCATTGTATCCTAGCTTCTAGTTCTTGATTCCTTTCTGGTGTTTCATAAGCTGGTATGTGAAGTTCACTTCCTTCCAACCATTCATTCAGGTATTCTTTAGTCTCTCCTGTTAGTCCTGTAGATTGATGCTTGTCAAAGGCATGCTTTATCAATCTAAATGGAATAAATTTGCTTCCATCTGTATTAAAAACGTTCTGTATTTCTTTGGAGTTTTCAGACGCATCATTGTGATCCAAAAATACTTTCAGTTTGCTGTCAATTTTCTCTGTCAATATCACTTCTGGTTCCATTCTGATTCCTCGATATGAGGTAGATCGTAGATCGGCCTACTGTATGCTCCTTTATATTATATTCAATTGTTTTAGGAGAACAATTTAACCATCTTAAGTCTTAACCTATATTCCTTGATGTAAGATAGTCATCGTTCTGAATAATTTCTAGATCCGCCAAATAGAGCTAGTTTTCAAAATAACTGCGCATATACGAACATGAAATATTTGAAAACAAAATAGCGTATATGAGGAAAGAGGTATTTTGTCGAGTTATGTATGTTTTATTTTTTTTTTGTAGAAGTATTATCAACAAACATATGGATTTTCATCGCGAAAACATACTACTTCTTTAAATTCGAAACTAAACTGCATTGAGCAAAGAGCCCGGATTTTTTTGTTGACAGTCGTTCAACTGAAATAGGCCAACTTGATGGGAAAAGCGATGAAGAAGCCTTTATTGTAATTGAAAACGTGGCGAGAAAGTAAGCAATTTAAAGTTTAATATATTCATTCAAACATTTTTATTTTATTTATTTGTTCAAGGATGTCAAAAGAGAATGTTACCAACAACATCCAAGTTGAAATGGGCGCGTAAAATCTGCTTCAGAAAGTGTGAATGTTTTCAGAACAGGGTCGTTTCGGTCCGATGCAAGACTCTCGTCCCAGATAATATAACGTGAAATAATGTGTAAAATTTTGAAATACTATTTATGTCATGTGTAAGTCTAGGAAGTCTTAAAATGAAATATACTCATCTTACTTGAAATAAGGTCACACTATGCATAGTTATTTATTTGGCAGGTCTAATTAAGAAATGAGAGAAAAAAACATAATTCATGGTTTGCCAGCAGTTAAAGGAACTTAAAGCTGTTGGATTTATTAATTAGGTGTCACAGGATTGTTTTTGGTTATGTGCTGGTCAAAGGGCCTATCCTGGGAAGCAATGATAAAATCAATGTAATTCTAACTAACAAGGTTTGAGCTTATTTTAATGTTTTAATCATGTTAATTGCTTGAGTAATCTGTATGCATTTGGACATGTATACTTCTGAAGCTTCCTCCTTCCCAAATATACACCCCAGGCCCTAAAGAGGACTCAAGTATTTTATTTAGAGTTATATCTCTTCTTTCATAAATTTTTCTTATATCAAACAACTTCAATGCCTTTCTGGACATAAACTTTTTAGTAAAAAAAATAATATCATTGGCATTAAAAAATGGAAATTGAAGGTACTTAATGTACTTCTGTTTGTTTACATTGTATATACAGTGGACCTTCAGATATCCGGATGCCAGATATCCGGATGCTTCAGTATCCGGACGATTTTTCACCGGAACGAAATTTTTAAATGATATTCTGTCTTGTTTAACTGGTGATTCAGATATCCGGATGCTTCACATATCTGGACAAATTGACTGGAAACCAAAGCGTCCGGATAAATGAGGCTCCACTGTATCAAGCCAAAAACTGAAAGTGGAAAGCAAAACTGATGTCAAAATAATGCCTTTAGCACTAGCAGTTGATACCTGAGTTCTGGGAACATTGAGGTAAAGCCAGAGGTTTTTGAAAAAGTTTCAAAAAATAAAAAAAATGAAGCTGAAAAATTTATTCAAATTTTTCAGCTTCATTTTTTTTATTTTTAGATTTTTTTAATTTTGAATCTCTAATACCCCCCCCCCCCCAACAAAAATATTTTAGAACACTGATTATAAAGATATAGATCGTATAATATCCTGTATATAAAATTTTATTTTTTAATTTAGTTGACCTGTGTGCCATGGTTATCGCTGATGCTGAAAGTCCTGGTCCAATGAAAAAGAGGCCGCGATTGTCTCTCAAGGTCCACAAGAACAATGACAGCAAAGAGGACACCAAAATCGAAGAGCCGGAGACGGCACCAGCCGAGGATGAAGAGTAAGCATGTCCGCCTAAATCATGTGCTAGAAAACTTCTTAATCTTATTCAGTTAATCAATATTAATCCAGAGTATCTTGTAGGGGCCATAAAGCTGATAAGGAGATAAGTTTGGATGATTCCGTTGTGGCGTGCAACTCCAAATCTGTGGTACCTGCAGCAGCATCTTTAGAAAATTTGGGTGAAAAATTATAATAATTACCACATTCTTGAAAATTGAAAATAAATCTTGAAGCAGATTGAGCTATAAAAGGGAATAAAATTAAATTTTCTGTACTGTATTTCTAGCATTGATACTATTTTTTATGGATATTTAATCAGTAAGTGCTTTGCCAATTTGATTGTTTTAATTTCAGGTAATACCTGTTTTCTGAACAGTGTGCTTCAAGTGCTAAGATACACACCAGGTTTTCTGCCTGGGTTAGAACTCCTATATCAAGAAATTGTGCAGGTTGAAAAGATCAGAAAACAAGATGTACTAAACAAAGAGGTATTTGACAACTTTGTATCTTAAAAATATTCAATAACTACTATGGGAGATTTTTTTCCCAGTAAGCAAGTATTGCATAATTGGAAATTGTCACTCAGAAAGTACATAGTACAAAAAAAGAAAGAAGAGGTTGGGTTGGTCATGAATGTTTGAAAGATATTTTTATTTTATGAATAAAATTTCTGTGATATTTCTGTATTTGAAGCAACCAACCAAGGTAGATATAAACCTTGTTGAGTCTTATGGAAATGTTATGTTGCTTTTGAGGGGAGGGTTGAAGTAACATTTGAATCGACAATATCTTTGTGTAAATGAGTATTTGCATTTTTAAAAAATATACAATGTACATATTTTCAGGATTCCAGTGTATTTGACCCTTTGGAAGCCAATAAGAGCATACATCTTGTGAAAGATTTGTATAGGGTAAGAAATAATTTATATAATTTACTTCATTTGATACTTTCATCTGAGAATTTCAATGAAAAAAAAGAACAAAACTGAAAGCACAGAGTATGTAATACTGTATTTATACTAATGATAAGTCTTGCAAATGTTTTCAGCTGTATAAAAATATGGAGCGGCGAGAAGAGAACCATGAAGAAATGGCAACCTCAGATGTTATGTCCATGGCAGTCAAACCCCAGAAACTGCTCAACATCATCAGGTTAGTAATGGAATTCAAGTTTATAATGGTACTTGTTGCTCAGGAGGGTATATGTATGTAGTAAAACCTTGAATGGCTACATGCTCTCTTCAAGTACTCTAAACTTTATTTATGGTTCATAATTTTTGAATAAATATAATTCATGGAGTTACATGCTGATACCAATATGAGATATTCTTTTTATGAGATATTCTATTTTCATTCCTTAAATGACACAAAGTGAATACTTTTATATGGCAGGTCTACAGTGTATAAATCCATATATAGAATTTGAAAGTAGTATTTTTAACATCATTTGCTTTGAAAAATTACATTAATTTTGACCACTGTTTTGTTGATGCCTTTTTATCTACAATAAATATTAATGTAAACTTGTACTTTCAACAAATATTTTCCAACATTGAATTTTTTAGGGAGCTGAACCCAATGTTTGAGGGATGTCTGCAGCATGATGCCCAGGAGCTCCTCAGGTGCATATTATCTTACCTTCAAGACTCGGAGAAAGACCTCTTCAGCATCAAGAAAAATGTCTGTGAAAAGTTGCCAAAAAAGAATAATGAGCCGCCAAAAAACTCCATCATGGATCACTTCCTTTCAAGGTGTACGAGGGTAAAGCCAGAGAGCGGCCCCAAAAATGTATTTCACCGGCCAGATATTTTGGATCAGATTGAACAGAGCGAGGCAGCCAAAACCAGTGTTACCCACAGCACCACACCAGTGGAGGCAGATACCGCTTGTCAGGTGCAGAAAGAGGTGTTAAATACAGAGACCATGATCACACCAAAGCTCAAGACAGTAACACCCAGGAGGAGAAAGGCAAATGATGAACAGGAATCTCATAAAAAGGCTGAGAACAGCAGGAAAGTCCAAAGACCAAATACTCCCAGGGCAAAGAAAGCAATGGATGAATTAGACGGTGATGCAGGTTTTGCGTTAAAAAACAATGAAAAGAGGAATAAGAATTGTCAAATTAATGGTGTAGATGTAGGGGAGGAAGAAAATATGGACATTGACTGTAACATAAATGTTAATTCTGAAAATGGTAAGGTGAATGGGGAGGAGGATAAAAATGAAAAGAAGGGGAAACAGCAGACAATTCTTGGAATGTTTCAAAACCAAAGGACGTGTAAAAGACTGGGTATGAGTCGTTCTGTATTGAGAAATACCACCACAAAGCCTGGCACACCTCATCCAGGAAATGGAGTCCCCCTCAATGGGGAGAATAAATCCAATCAAGATAAAGGGGAGGAGGTGGTGAAGTGTAGGTCCACCCCAAATGTTGGGAATTCTGTGAGTGGGTCTCCAGCGAAGAGCCACTCCTCCCCTGTCGTCAAATTAGAAAAATGTGACAAAGTCTGTAATAGTCCCCTGAAGTCGGTTAGTGCTGAACTGGCCACCCAGAAATTATCACCAAGTAAATCTACCTCTTCGCCATCCAAGGCAAATCCAAAACTGGCTAAACAGAAACTTGATTTTGTGGTCATACCTAAAAATAAAGCAAGTACTAATGTGAATTTGAAAGCAACCAAAACAAACTTCATAGAAAATTTGTTTATGGGGAAAATGATGTTGCGTACAAAATGTTGTGAGTGTGAAAATTGCAGGGAGCGGATCGAGGATTTTCATGACATAAGTGTACCAGTTCGTAGTGAGAAAGTCGAGGAAAGTGATGATGAGGAAGAAAAGGAGGAAGGTAGTATTTGTTCTTTGTGTATTGATAATTCAAATATTACAATGTAAATGTATTATACATACATTGTTTGCCAATGATTTATATACATTTATGGGTAAAACATATTATCGTGATTAATATGTACACATGTACATCAATATTTGCTAAAATGTTATCAGAATGTTGGCTTAGATGTTAAAAAAGGTTATTAGATGCAGATTTATTTTATATAATGAGTGGTTTTAAAGGGATATTGAAAGAGGAAATTCAGAATGAAAAAATAAAAACAATAAACAAGATAGGAGTAACAAAGTGTGTTATCGTCTCTATATTGTAGACAGTGACTCGTGCTTGAGGAAGCTGATGTTTGCATTCACAGAGGTAGAACGCCTGCAGGCAGACAACAAGTATTTCTGTGACACCTGTTTGACTCACGTGGAGGCTGAGCGATCTCTGCATTACCAGGGGCTTCCCAACATCCTGACATTACACCTCAAACGATTCTCTACTAGCTCAGGGTATTACAACTTGTCTTAAATATTAGAAACAGGGTCTTGTATCATTGCTAAGTTGTAGATTTTCTGTATGCTATTTTCTCTGAAGAAAGTGTAGTGTCATTGTCTGTGCAATAAAAATTCTGTTGACAGAACATTGTTCTTAAAAACTGGGACTGTATAGTTTCAATAAAACAGTGATAATTCTATCTTATTATGTGACCTACATTTCACGTTGTAGACACATGGCAAACATTTTTAATTTGGAAATCGTTTATCCATCTGTATGAATTGAAAAAAAGGTATAAAGGGCACCTGTAGTCAATGCATGTTCACTAAACATTTTGTTTTTACATGCACTTTTATTTTTTTTATACAGATAATACGTGCCAGTTCTTGACTGAAATTGATAAAATAATGCAATCTAAGTACCCTATTTCTCTGCATTTTCAGAATGTTTGGCTACGTATCCAAGATAAATGACCATGTGTCCATACCGCTGTCTCTCCCTTGTCTGAGGTACAAGTGTCCCAGCCCCTGTAGTAGGCCTGACCATAGGTAGGTAGTAAAAAGGAACAAAAATGTTCTGTTAAAGAAAGAAATAATTGCCTCGGGAAGGAAAAAAAACCTAAAACATTATTTTTATCATGTTCACATGTATTTGGAGTTGTGTGGGAGATAATGTGACTAGAACATCCTTATTATACAGTTATAATATGGGATTTCTCACATTTATTTTACCTTACTTTCTCATAGATCTCAATTGGATTTGTAAAGTAAATTATTATTTTCATATTTACAGGTATTTGTTATATGCAATTATCACTCATGCTGGAGTGACCTTGACCTCGGGACACTACCTTTCCTATGTCCATGTGCCAAAAACTAATAGTTCCACTTGTCCCTTTTTGTCCATCACCGGTCAGCATTACCCCGGACAATGGCTCGAGTGTGACGACGAAACAATACGAGTCCACGACGAGGAAAAATTCAGTCACATGTTACGTGGGGAGGATGGTTCTCTGATGGGGACACCCTATGTCTTGTTCTACTACCGCAATACGCCCGTGTCTTCTTGGTCGCAACGATAATGACCTTAGTTTAATGTTAGAAATAACATTTTTTTTATTTAATTGATTGACAATGACTTAACAGGGATTTTATGAATTCTAAAAATTTTTTCTGGTTGTTTAACAACAATAAAAGTGTTAAAATATTGAATATTTATTTTTCTTTAATATATTCATGATTAATGAGATGAAGCCTGTAAGTCTACAAGACTTGATGCATTTACTCAAAAATTATTCAAAGATTTATTAATCCAAATAAATGGGAAGGAAAATTATGTGGATTTCTTAGATTCTCACTATAATCCTTATAATTTTGAGTACGATGGGACAAATTTCCACTGTCAATTTCTGACGGCATACGTAGAGCAAATTAATACCATGTGGAAAAAAGTTTTGTAAATGTATTATATTTAGCGTGTACGATATTTGGCGGAAATTGATATTTGAACAAGTTAGTGTAGGTTTGATTTAGTGCATTTCTTAATGTTCTTATTAGCTCACCTGAGCCGAAGGCTCAAGTGAGCTTTTCTGATCAAAATTTGTCCGTCGTCTGTCGTTGTCGTTGTTGTCGTAAACTTTTCACATTTTCATCTTCTTCTCAAGAACCACTGGGCCAATTTTAACCAAACTTGCTACAAAGTATCCTTAGGTAAAGGGGATTCAAGTTTGTGTAAGTGAAGGGCCACGCCCTTTTCCAAGGGGAGATAATTATGAATTAGAGAATCTTCTTCTCAAGAACCACTGGGCCAGGAGAGATGAAACTCATGTGGAATCATCCTCAGGTAGTGTAGATTCAAGTTTGTTCAAATCATGACCCCCGGGGGTAGGGTGGGGCCAAAATGGCTGATCAAAGTTTTACATAGGAATATATAGGAAAAATCTTTTAAAATATTCTTCTCAAGAATCATTTAGCCAGGAAAGATGAAACTCATGTGGAATCATCCTCAGGTAGTGTAAATTCAAGTTTGTCCAAATTATAACCCCTGGGGTAGGGTGGGGCCAAAATGGCCGATCAAAGTTTTACATAGGAATATGTAGGAAAAATCTTTAAAAAATCTTCTTCTCAAGAACCACTGGGCCAGTAAAGAATAAACTCATGTGAAATCATCCTCAGGTAGGGTAGATTCAAGTTTGTTCAAATCATGACCCCCAGGGCTAGGATGGGGCCAAAATGGCCGATCCAAGTTTTACATAGGAATATATAGGAAAAATCTTCTTCTCAAGAACCACTGGGCCAGGAAAGATGAAACTCATGTGGAATCATCCTCAGGTAGTGTAGATTTTAGTTTGTTCAAATCATGACCCCCGGGGGTAGGGTGGGGCCAAAATGGCTGATCCAAGTTTTACATAGGAATGTATAGGAAAAATCTTTAAAAATCTTCTTCTCAAGAACCACTGGGCCAGGAAAGATGAAACTCATGTGGAGTCATCCTCAGGTAGTGTAGATTCAAGTGTGTTCAAATCATGACCCCCGGGGGTAGGGTAGGGCTAAAATGGCCGATCCAAGTTTTACATAGGAGTGTATAGGAAAAGTCTTCTTCTCAAGAACCATTGAGAAAGGAAAGATGAAACTCATGTGGAATCATCCCTAGGTAGTAGAGATTCAACTTTGTTCAAATCATGACCCCCAGGGGTAGGGTGGGGCCAAATGGCCTATAAAAGTTTTACATAGGAATACAAGGAAACCTTTTAAAATCTTCTTTTCAAGTACTTCAAAGCCATGTTTAGTAATATTTATAGGGAATCATCCTCAGGTAGTGTAGATTCTAGTTTGTTCAAATCATGACCCACTGGGGTGGGGGTGGGGGTTAAAATTAGCTCCCTTCCCCCCCCCCCCCCCCCCCCCCTCAGTAAACTTTCAGTTCTGATCTGATATGTGCTCTTTCCTAGATAATTGCTCAGGTGAGCGATGTGGCCCCTGGGCCTCTTGTTAATGTGAATATGTTTAAGACATTTAGCATTGTACTTGAATAAGCGGATGTTTCCTTCCGCCAAAAACGCTAAAAAGAATACACCACCAAATGTAATACGTTTACAGTACTTTTACATTAGTTGGAAGTTCACCATTACAACTTGCCAATATTTTAGATAGATTTTTTAAATAACTGAGTACATGTATTTCTACTTTCCTGAATGTTAATATTTAGCATTAGGCCAAAGTAAAATTATTGTTTGTTTGGAATTGCCTCCCATCTCAATGAAAAAATTTTCTGACAAAATTTTATTGACCAAAAGTAGGAAGGTTTCTGTATTTAATCAATTTTTTGCCCGTTATCACATGCACCATACAAAACACTGAAATGAAGTGTCAGATCTATGCAAAATTAGGTTTCTTTGTTGATGGTAGATTCCATAAATCTGGAAATTTTTACGTCGATTAGTTTTTGCGAATTTAGGTCACAAAGCTATAGATTAATTTTTAACGTTTCAAAATTTTGCGAATTGACATTGGCGCTAAAAATAAAAAGCACTTAGATTTTGCACAGTTGGAATACCACCAATATAATCGCAACATGGCAAATAATTGCAGAATCACTCCGATACAATTTTGAAGTATACAAAGGGATTTGCACTGAAAATAACTTCTAAATTAACTATAACAAACTTTTTTGAGGCTGTGTATGCCTTTAAACCTAAAATATAATCCAAATAAAAACGAAAATTCAACTAGGCCTATTTTTCTCAACGTTTATTTCTCATCTTAAATTTACACGCCATGTTTACATTTTGAACTCTCTAGTATATGCACTGAGTTTGAGTTATCGCCCATGTTTATTTGATACATGGTTAGTTAAAATAACTGGTCTCTGTTTCTTGGCAAAATAATTAAATGGAGGCTTACTGCCTCAGTGCCTGTAAAACAATCAAACGATAATGAATATAATGAGTGCAATTTACATGCGTGGGTAATAATTAAGCTTGTAGTGTAAACAGGTTTCTTAAACCTGGTTTCTTGACCAGTGCTTTACAAAACACCTGTTCACTGAGTTAAAAATAGACATCAGCTTTCAGCAAAATTTTTGTTTCCAAGTTGATTAATTTTTAAGAAAAATATTTCTGCGAATGCACTGCAAGTGCAAATTTGCTAAAAATTTATCTACAGTAAAAGTTTCCAGATTTACGGTACTTTTTTAAAAGTCGGAAAATGTATTTACAAATTGTTTATTAAGATTTTCATCAAAAATTTAAAATTTATCTTCAATTTTGAAAAAAAAAAAAAATTTTCCTCTCTCCCTCCTGTGTCTGAAACCCTTAAGGCGGCAATTCCAAACAAACATTTTTTTAAGGATGGCCTTATTTTGAGCTGTTAGGAGAATTGTCTCTCCTATACTTGACTTTCTGCACTCCTCTGTAGTAAGAATTATAATCACTGTTAAATTGAACATACATATTGTCCTTGTCGTCTATGCACAAATCACGTGGCCAATGAGCATTCAGGTGATTGAAGTCTATGAAACGAAGGAATTGTCCATCTTCATTTACAATGTGGATGCAGTTGTTCCTTAGATCAGATTAGATATTTATTTGGTATACTACACATACGTTGCAATATTCACAATATAATTTAAGATATATATATATAAAAGATGGCATTAAACAATATAATTGATATAAAATATCGGAATCAATCATTTTTAAAAGACATGAATTTATAAATATGATTCACATAAGATTATATTTGTATACCAAGGATAACCCATGAAAGCCAATGGCTTATTTCCAATGGGGTCCCAATACATTCAAACATGTATATTAATTGGATGTTAAATAATATAAGCAGATAAATATAAAATTAAAATACTATAGCTAAGATATGGGATCAAGTTGACAACACAAAGATCCTTAAAAATGAAGTGTATTGTGAATGTATACCAAATATTCACATGATTGTAATTGGAACAACTTATCTAATAATGAAAACTTAAAACACAACTTGACTTTTACACTGCAATTCCCCTTTCTAATAAAAATTTCTTGACATTTCTTTTAAAAGCAAAATTATTTCCAGTATTTAAAACAGGTTTAATTTGTGCTGGTAACATGTTCCAGTCTTTGATTCCATTAAAATAAAATGATTCAGATTGTTTTTGCTTAGTTATTGAATCAACCACAAAGATCAAACTCTGACTGTTAGTTGCCAATCCTGCTGGTACGAATTCTTTATTCTTTGGATTTGGAGATTGACCTGTATATCTGAATTTCAATTTCCCAACCTGACTCACCACTACCAATTCTCCAGCTTTCAACACAGACCAACCTTTCACATAACAAACACAAATATCCTTGTTATTATTTTCACAGATGTGTGGATCAGTGATTTCTTGTGAAAAAAGTGGATTTTCTTCATCATCAAACTGAATGGACTGTGTCTCATTTGAACCACAGTAATGGGCAACTCTGACTGATGGGATACTTTCGGAAGAAGAATGACTAGTATTCTTTTCTGAGTTTTTCTTTGGTCTGGTATACCCTGATTCTACTACCAGGATATCATCAGTAGATGTACAACAGACACATCGGGCTTTCCAGCTTAGCTCATACTTAATCAACTCCTCTTTTTTGTTATTTCTCTCAATTGTTATAGTGTCCCCAATTCCAGTAATATGAACAAGATCTCCGCTTCTTGTCACTGCTATGCTCTGTATATCAATACTGGTTTTTATTAGAATTTCTTTGATACAGGATCTATTACTAGTGCTGTAGAGCTTTAAACGGTTGTACTGACATCTTGTCCAGATTTCTTCTGGATTAACACAGGCAATACCAAAGCATCTTAAACCAGTGGGAATGTTATATTCTATTTCTGGTTTATCAAGCCAGTCTGCAAATGGGCTGGACTTGATATCTAGAGTTTTGTCTGCTGTCTTCATTGTGTAGCCATTTTCTTCTGATGTGATGGACATTTTTGTAAGATCACCAAAAAGTTCACCAAATTTTTCCTCTTCAAGATTTTTTGGTATGAAATGAGGACTTACTACATTAACTTTGGCTGGAAATTGTTTGAATTCTTCATTCTTTGATCTGTAATTCAGATAAGCCATCATATCATTTGACTTGGACATCTTGAGACAAGATTTCAATGTTTCATCCACTTCTGCTTTTCTTTGATTTATCTCGGACAAATGATTCTCCAATGCTTTTAGGTGGTCGCGTTTCATTTCCATTATTCCACTTTTGATGTTTCCAATATATCCTTTAATTGTTTTTATCCATTTTTCTTCATGTTGCATTATCACAGTGATCAATTCTTCATAGTCCTCCTCTGCTTCTTTTATTCTTTGTTCTATACTAGTTGCTATTTCATCATAAGTAGGAGAGTTCAACTGTTCTAGTTCATCTTTGTCTCTCTGAATAGTCTCTTTTCTTTCATAAAATACATCCTTTAATATTGAGAGTTTGTGACCTATGTGTGTATTGGATGCAATGCATTTTAAGCACATAGGGATGTTGCATTCTTCACAGAACATGTGACAGGGTTCGTTGTCATGAGATGCACATACAGGAGAGCTGGGGTTCCCTGTTTTTGCTTGGAATTTAGAGATTGTGTGATCCTTTGATTCGTCACTTGAAATGTGATCTGCAAGACATCCCTTACAAAGTCTGACTTGACATCTATCACAGTAGTGCTGTGCTTCAGTGGTCTCACACACCTCGCACCGTATAACATCTTGAGCACAGCTGTTAGGGTCCATGTCAAATGTTTCTTTAGAACTGTGGAACAAAAAAATTAATGCTTGTTATTAGAAAACAGTGTACATGCATATTAAAAATATTCCTATTGAAGGCAATTTACATACCCCCTGCAAACAACATTTAGGGGTATATCACCTTGCTTATATGAAGATTATAACCGAGTGTCATGAACTTGACTCAAGGTCATATCCATGGACATTGAAATTGTGAATTTTTTTATTTGAATGGAAAATTTTTAGCTTTAAATTATTTTGTATATTGGTTTTTACATGCCTATTTCTTCACCATGGAAAACGCAGTGAAATGTAATTCATTAGACTAATCAAATGAAAGCAAGAATTCCGTAAATACAATAGCCAGTCAGAATGGCTTTTGGCAGTGTAAATAAACATTACCAGGTACTGTAGATCACTAAAATTTCGCGACACCTTATTTTTGCGATATAGTCATTCACTCTTGATAAGCGAGACGAAATTTTCACGAATTGTGGTTCTTCCTCTATATTATCCTAAGGAATACTATTATACGCGAGAATTAAATTTTCACGAGCTCGCTGTCTCGCGTAATTACGCGAAAATAAAGTTCTCGCGAATAAAAAGTGATTTACAGTATGTACATATTCAGTCTTTGAAATACATGAATTTTACAGGGGATATTGGGATATTGACAATTAAGTAAGAACATTGGGTTGATTGTTTTCAGGGTAATGATCTTTTAGGAGAGAGGAATATGGTGGGCTCAGTTGGTAGAGCACTGTTACAATGCACTTTGAAAAATTACACACTTTGAAATAATTTTTCAAAGTGCATTAAATTTGGGACCACACCAATGCACTTTGAAAAAATAAAATTTCTTTTCAATGTGCATTGATATTGACCATATTAACGCACTTTGAAAAAAATTTGTATAGTCACACAAATGTTTTGCAGAGATATACATAATACAGGCATTAAAAATTGGGGCTTACCTTGGGAGGGTCCACTTTTAATTTGCTACTGACGGTTATGTATATAAGAAAAAACGAGTTGGGCTTAGAGACCTTCTATATACTCATCTTCTCCTTGTTTTCAATGAGGGTAATCAATACATGTAAATTTAAAAACGTTTTTCAAAAGATATATTTATTACAAATTGATTTTCTCTATTACTTAAATCTAAGTCTAGAATTTCTGTTTTATACAAATTTTTTCCTAAGTGCGTTAGATGTCCACATGGTAAAAAATGGTACACTCTTAACGCACTTTGAAAAAAAATTTCAAAGTGTGCATGTTGAGTGTGTCCCAAATTTAATGCACTTTGAAAATTTTTTTCAAAGTGCGTTGATTTTGTCCAAATTTTAATGCACTTTGAAACAAATTTTCAAAGAGCATAATTTTTTCAAAGTGCATTGCCACTGAGCACCTAACAGAGATGCTGGGGTCCCAAGTTTGATTCCTGGTCCGACCAATTATATTCACCTGTTAAACATAATTTGGTGCCTTGGATCACCCTTGGACTTACAAGTGGAAGAACTTGGGTTGTGTCTTTGATGACAAGGATAATTCAAGGAGGGAGGAATGTAATGGATTGGGCAGTGGGAACAGGCTTATGTAGCTCAGTCGGTAGAGCACCTGAGTATAGATGCAAGTTTGATTTCCATTCCAGCCATACATTTCCCTCGTTTTCTGTTAGTATGTTTCTTTCGGAAGTATATGTAAAGGTAAGTGCGTTTCATAATAGTAATTGTAAGCAGTATTAAATGTACTTACATGTAATAGTGAATTAAAACCTTCATGACCTTATCGATTTCTTTGACATGTTTGTAAATTATTTAATGATAATTAGACTTTAAAGAAATGTTGAGATAAAACTCCCTAATCAATGAGAATTTAACTCATCTGAGTTTAAGGGATGAATCCTTCTTGAAATCCTAAATTAATATGGATACATGTACTCAGGAGAAATTCATCCTTTATCTATATACATCAGGTCTATCATGTGACAAAAAATAAATATCCCCGGTGTATGAACTTTTGATAAGAGTATCACCAATATTTTAATCAATGAAAAGATAAAATTAGAAAAATATATGTTTATAGGACATAGATGCCTATCAGGGTTCAATGTTTATGTGACTTAAAAAATTGTATTAATGCATTAAGGTTTCATGAAAATAATTCTCTTTGAATAGTTTCTTTTAAAACAAGTTTTATATACAAAACCCCCAAAGTTTCAAAGGTACGTCACCATGTCATATGAGTCCATATGATTTTTTTTTTATAAATTACGTAAACTTAGTCCTTAAATTCATTCAAAAATGCAGTGGGAAAAATTGGTTGAAATGGCTGTTAAGTTGTTCTAAGAAATGACTGGAGCATATGTAGGAGCATTATTTTTCATTTAATTAAAATAAAAAAAAAAAACATCAAGTCAGTCATGTATAATTTTATTTCTACCTCCTAAACATTAACACACATTATGCAGTATCTGGTTGTGATTCAACTTCAATGTTCATATAGGACTTTTGCGAGAAGCACTGATTTTTACAGTTTATAGCTATAGCTTACGTTGACATTTTAACCTGCATTATGTATGATGGCACAAAATTTTGACTTCATAAGTGGTTATACAAAAAGGATTTGGAGCACTAGTATAATTTACTTGTACATACAATCAACAAAATATACTATGGAAGGCAGAATAACACAGCTTAAGGACCTTCTCTACACTACTTACTAATCTATAGGAGACTTTTGTGTTGTTAGACAGACCACAATAAGAAAGACATAATATTTATAAAATAAGCATTTAATTTTCATTTTTTGAAAGATGTACTCTTGTTACTACAACCATTTGTGCAAACATGTTTCAAAGAGGAGTCTCCGTAGATTGTCTTCATTTAAGCCCTCAACTGTAAAAGTCAGCACTTCTTGCAAATGCCCAATAATAGCTAGTTTTCTTTCCTTAAGATTTTCAGACAGTTTTGAATGTTATCAATTAAAATAAATAAAGTAAACACTAAAATCTAAAAGAATTCTGACCCAAATTATGTTTTAAGCATAAGAATTCACACAATAAAAAAGACATACAATATTTGGTGTATCTTTTTTTCAATACAGCAGCGTTAACTAAGGTTTTTTTCTTATTCATTCAACATTAAACTAATTTGAAGTATTACAGACATGCCTAATTCTTTCTGTGATCAACAAAAAGATCATTTCAACACACACATTCAAAATTCAACTTTTATAATTGTAATGTTTGGAAATTGGGGAAAAAAACACCCTTGGGTACATGAATTAACCCCAAAGCAATGAAAGGGGAACTGTATCAAAATAAAAACACAATATACATAGAAATGTTCTACTTTTTTCTAAGAGCAAATATTTAAGACATAAAACAGGGGAACTGGGTTTTCTTCCATTTTAATTATCCAATAAAGGTTGTAGAAAATGAGGCAGTCCCACAAAAGCACCAAACCTATTCCAAGATAATTTTAAAAAATTCATTCATAATACACATACCAATAAAAATGAATCATAAGCTGAGTGGATAGTACTAGCCTGATCAGAAGGAATACGACATTTATTTTGATTATGCTTCACATAATGAGGCACTGAGAACTAGTCTCAAAGAGAAATGGAGATCTGATAGTAAATATAATCTTCTAATCAGATAGAAATTTATTATAAATTCAAATCACCTAATTTATGACAACGACAGACATTTCAGAGGACATAAACAAAAATTGAATTTTACAATTGCCATTTTCATTTCAGAATATCAATGTTAATGTAAAATCAAAAAACAGACAATATACAAATACTGATCAGGTTTGTATGAACTGACTAGGCGTATCCCCTGTTAAGGTATCCAATGTATAATGACCCAGATTTTACTTCACAAATTGAGAATTACATTATGGACCAAATACAATGTACATTGACTTGAAGTACTACATGATAACATAGCAAGCCAGGAGAGAGAGTGGTGACAAACAAGGAATTGAACCTGGGCCCCTTGACTTACTGGCCAGGTGCTCCACTATTTAAAATACTTAGCCCCATGACCATTAAATAGTCTGACTGACAAAAAAAATGACTGAGAAAATGACAAAATGGTGTACAAATACTTTAAGAGTAATAATTTTACAAATCACATGGCAAAAGTGTACAAAAACTTATTATCAGTTCACAAAAAGTAAAGGTTACCTTGCAAATATTGTAATTTTATAATTTTTCTTCAGATTATCAAGAGGGGCAGAAAAATATCTGATAAGAAGTTAATATCTAGGCATTATACAATGGATACCCTAAATGTTTGAAAATCAACTGGTTAAGTCACAAAAAAGACCATAAAACTTGTTTTAAAACTATATCAAACCTAAGTACACATACATGTACTATAGAGAGATATCTTCTTCATATAAGCAAGGTACACAAGTCATTTGATCCACACTACTACTAAAAGGAAGAACTGAGTAATATGTTACAGCAGATACACAAGCACCAAACAAAGATACCCTGTTCTCAGAGGAACACAGATCACTAACACTAAAGTAACAGGCAGCTCTCTACACAATAATTATTGACCAATGATACATGTACTTTCATTTTTATCATAGATAAATTAACTGAAGCACTACAATAAAGCTTGATTTCTGTGAAAAGGCAACACATAATTTTTGGTTGGAATGTTTCTAAAAGTAAATATTATTTTTACCACTGACCCAAATATTTTGGAATTGTCTCTTCAATGTCATCCTAAAATCATTGTGAAGGGTAGCTGCATTTACAACAATGTATAACAATAAAAAGATACACTTGTCTGACAGACATAACAATCTAGTGACAAACCACTAGGCATTTTTATCATTGTCTACAGGTTTATGTAAGAAGTGTTCTAGGTGACTAAGGTTTGGGGGGAGACTTTTCCGACGCCAATCTAGATGAGCTGGTGGTGAGTTTTCTTCAGTTGTGAGCTTATCATCAAAGTCCAGCGTGAGAGCCAGGACCTGATCGTCGTCCAACATAGGTCCCGTGCTCACCACGCTCTCACAGTCCGAGCTCTCCCCGTCATCTCCACTGGGAATACTGAGCACGCTCGATTGAGGAGAAATGCTGTTAGCATTCTTGGACTTCCTACTACCTCGAGACTTGCCCTGAGATCTGGTTGATGAACGAGTAGGTTTTATAGGAGCACTCTGGATTCCCGCTAAGGGGTCCATACCTGAGTCTATTTTGAGTATTAACCCTCCGGCCTGAAGTTTCTTCCTGGAACGAGTAGGAGATTCTGTTTTGTGAAGTCTTGAAGGGTCGGACGAGGATTGACCCTGATCGACTTTGACTGGATTCGGTAGAGAGTGTCTCAAAGACTGACTCCTGTCCCGCTGGTCCTCCGTGAACACTTCATCCTGTATTGGAACACTACGAGTTCTTAAAGCTGCTCTGTGAGGTTCTGGAAGGGACTTGTACTCACTTTCTAAATTTGGCACTGGAAACTCCTCCTCTTCTGTATGGTCCACAGCTTTTAAGTAACTGGCATTCCTGGCTTTTTCAGTGGATGGATGTATGACAGAAGGGGGTATAAAATCCTGTGTGTCAGACCCAGAATGTTGTCCCTCAACATACGAGTGACCAGAGTCTCTGTAGGGGGGAGGGGATGGGGTTTCGGACCCCACCCCAGCTCCCCTCTCTCCCAGTTCATCATTCCTCCTTTTCTCCATTCTTTGTTGGTGGATTTCATCACTGATTGTCTCTAGGTTCCTAAGGGCCTCAGAGTACATGGTTTTTGCAGAGCCAACATCTTCTTCTAGAATTTTAATCCCTCGCTTCTGTTCCTATGTGAAACATATTTAAATTTAGTTCAAACTTCATGTACATTATATTTTAATTAAAATTACATATAAAAAGATTTTTTATTAATTGGAAAAGTTTTCACTCTGTTAAATTCTGGATATTCATTAAAAAATACATTTATCAATTCTCAATAATTTTTTAGGGTTCAAGTGAATTCTTACCTCCATTGTTTGATTAAATTTGGCCTTCATTTCAAAATATGGCCTGAAAGAAAAAAAATTAATATGTATTTCAAAATATTGTTCAATTGAAATCATGGGCAAATAAAAAGAATTTGTCATATTTTCATACACAATATTGTACAACCAGCTGACCAAAAAGAACTTTTAAAGTTCTGGAGCTCCATACTACACATCTTTTTGCAGATTAAACTTAATGAACTAAATTTTGTTCCTTCCGTTAATACAAAACTGACCCTTGGTTCTATTTAGAATCATTGCTTTCCATTCTACGATGTGTTTCCAATCTCCTCAACTCATACTACTAAACTGATACAAGTGGATAAACTTGTTCCTATATAAGAAACTTTTTTCCCCACAATACATTTTATGTGTGATGTATTATCATCACTGCTCTTGGTCATAGAGAACAAGAAAACATAAACACCTACTATAACTATCAATCAATTTTCATATTTTCTTGTGCCTGTATGAGCTACCTATTTGGGTGAATACACATACAAATCAGGAAATGCTTTTCAAGCGAAGAGTGTCATGAGTATGTTTATTTGAAGAAACTATCAATTTTATAAACACAACTTTCATTTATTTAGTATTTGTAGCATTGAATTGTATGGAAATACAGTTATAAAAAAATAAAGATGATGAATGTAAAAAGTGAGGCAAGAAGAAAATGCAGATTAGCAGATACCATAATAACTTGCTCCATGATCCATCTCAATCACAGACAAATAACAAAGCTAAACAATGCTTTTCTCTTGTTAAAGGCACAGAATAATGCAATGGTTAGGACAAGAAAGGTAAGTACCAAGATTAGAGCATACCATAGCAGTTGCCCATCCAGAGTCATGCACTCATTACTTGACAGAAAATTAAAATGCTGTTTTGTTTTAAAAAGGAAAAGAATGGGGGGACAATGCCTTTTAGACAGAAGGGCAATGCAAAGGTTGATGTGTGAAACAAAATTAGAGAGCTTTTTAGGACTCATGCCTAGAATCAAACCACTACTTACAACATTGTTAAATGATATTGGTTTACAAGATCACTTATCTGTAGGAAACTTCGACGAGTGGAAAAACTATGAGCAGAAATAGGTAAATGCATGTTACAGAGGTAAAAAGCCAAATTTCCATAAACCAGACAAATAAATACATACAGTAACCTTAAAGAATGTTTTAGTGATAATTGAGCATTAATTAATACACATCCATTTCCAAGTCACCAGTCCAAAACTTAAATTGGCCATAGCAAAAACAAACAAAAATGACAGTCATCCATGCATGTCTATTTCCAGAAAATTTGGTTGAACCTTGGTTTTTAAAGTGCCCTCAAAACAAGTAACAGTATCTTTTTTTTTTATAAATATATAAATTATCAGACACAAGAAAAAAAATATTGAAATTGTGACAGGGTGAGATATTATTTCTATGGAGGGAAAAAATTAATTTAATGAATTTATCACAAAATGTTAATTTATGCTTGGGGGAAAAAAAAGATATGAGGTGTAAAAAGCAGATTTTCCCCCTTAAACATGTGAGAGTTGATGATGAATTGGCATACTTAGATTTGGCAATGGCTCTCTTTAGCTCCCTCTGTAAATGATGGACGACCTCCTCAGTGTCCTGGAATTTTATCATGGTATTCCTGTGGTCCTGTTCACTGGCATTCCTCTCCTTCTCAGCCTCATTTACCTAATGAAAATTATTAAATAGCATGATATTTCTATATTGAGCATTTCCCTCACTCTTTCATTTTAGTAGATTTTTTTCTTGATGTACCGTAATTTTCGGAATATAGGTCGATACTTTTTTCCTCAGAACCGCTGGGGTCGCCCAATATACAGAATTCGACCTGTTTAAGGCTTGAGTTTACGAAAAATGCCCCCAAATCAGTAAAGTTTATGTCAATTTCGCAGCAAAGAGGTAGGGCTCCATGTGCGAAAATCGGCCCCAAATTTTTCGAATTTTCAAAGCTAGTTAATAAAATCGACTTTACTTATATCTCACAGTTTACCATCATTGCATTCCACAAATAGCAAAAGTTCGGGAGATTGACTACTTATGACGTCATATTTGTGACGTAAACCTGACGTAATTTGGCAAAAATCATCAAAATCTCATAATTTTTGCCATAAATTGATTAAAAAAAATACCTCCGCACACACCCACCAAAACAAAATTTCTTGTAAATGTTCATTATTAACAAATCTATCAACAATTGAAGTATCGTATTGGTGGAGGCCTGCGGAGCATGAAAAATCGATCGCTGAACGAAAAGCTTTCCTGTCATTCCAAGTAATCAATTATCATAATTTACATCAATATAATTTCCAATAGATATGATATTGTGTTTTTATATCACCGTACATATTTTAAAAACATGTTTTAATATATCTACTAATAAATGTAAGAAATTGTTATCAATTTAGGACATGGTAGCTGACATATGCTGTGATTTTGGGTATAATAATTCCAAATCAGTCCGAATTTTGCTACACTCACGCAGTCATTTACCTTATATACCGCTGTACCTCGCATTACACATGCACACCTATGTCAATCCTACCTTTATTTTTAAACAGAATGGTTTGTGAATATTACATGCAAAAATAAAAAGGCATAATGTATTAATTAAACTCTAGCTTCAACAATATCATTCATAATTTGCTACCCTTTTCGAAAATCAACTTGTATGAAAACGATGCATTGGACTTCCCATCGAAGTCGTGACGTTTTTGCCTAATCAGTTGTGAATTGTTGATGGATAAAACATAATGAATTAGGTTACGATAGAATGAACTTCCAAGAACATTATCTGTTTGATAACACCTAAAAATATACAAAGTTATGACTGCTATTGTACCCCACTCCCTACAGTTTGGTATTATCTATTTTCGAATCACGTGTACAAGACTGCAGCTGAATTAATTGCTCATTCTGCACACACAATTTATTTATATACAATGTTCTATACGTGTAATAAATTAATATTGGTTCTTTAAATGCAACTTAAAGGGTATGTAAGTAACGTTTTTATAAAACAAAGCGAAAACTATTACAAAGTCAAAACCGGGTTAATATCGGTCAGCGTCAATCATGTAAATACCACCGTCCCCCCCCCCCCCCCCCCCCCCTTGTTTCTAATGCGCCGATTTGTCGAAGATATCTTGTTCTATTATATGAATAATAGGGACAACTGGCTTTCATATATTAAATATACTGAATTCTGCATCTTAATAAGTATTATATAACATTCACAGTTAAAATAAAAAAAATGATTCGAAATAAAATGAATGTACCTGTAAATATTTCATCCACACACCACATTACAATTCTGCGTGTAATTAGTCTTTCATAAAAAAAAAAACGTAAGTAAACAGCGCAACAATTGAACACAATTAAAACAAAATGATAGTAAATCAGCATGTGCTTTTCTGTTTATAAAAAAGAAATTAAAAAAGTAATTTGAGCGGAAATAAATTGGATGCCGTGGAACACTCCTCGAAAACAGATAAACCTCTATGTGAAATGACTATGAAAAGTCAATCATTGAATGTGGTATAAGTGATTGTTGATTGAATGTTGTTGACATTAACCATTTGGAAATAGTTTATACTTAAAATAAAAGATAACAGTGAAATTTCAACTCACTTGTACATTACATGATATTACGAAAGCCCAGTGAGCTCATTTTCGTAGGTAAAAAAAATAAATTTTTCGCGTTATAACGCGAAACTTTCGCGAATAAACGCGTAACTTTCGCGTTATAACGCGAAACTTTCGCGAATAAACGCGTTACTTTTGCGTAAAAACGCAAAACTTTTGCTGTTTAACGAGACATTTGCTTTAGTCTCAACGTTCTTTTGATTTTGTCATCAATTTTATTCATTTAATACAATGATAATCAAAAGGCTATTTTGATCTTGGATTATCACAAGTTAAATTTTAAGCTTTCTTGCTATTGAATCCATCTTAACCGTCACAATTTGTCTTTCTCAACGCTGTTCAACCAATTCAAAGTTTATGCGAGTTCCAAAAGTTAAACTTCAAGCTTATTAATTTCGGGGAAAATCACCCCTTTTCCATTTTTTTTTTATGCACTCTCTAGAGAATTTGAAATAATTTCATTCTATAGAGATCAAGATTTCAGAAAATTGTCAAAATGAGGTAAATTTGTCAATTGTGTTCCACCGCATTTGTGAAAATTGGATAGCAGATTTTCATTTGTCTCCTTTAGATTCACTGTGGAAATTAGATATCCTATTTTGAGTTTGCACCACGTTTTCATTCCATTGCTTACGAAAACATTGACAATTCAAAGTGTACAAACTCTGCTGTATACCTTCATAGTTTTTATTTATGGCTAGTCCACGAACTTCTCTATAACCCAATATTGGAGACAATGAAATTATACATTGTTCATTCACTTTTAAGTTATGTTTCTACAGTGTATAATTTTTTGTCCAAAATGATTGATTGCTTAATTTACTAGTGGTACAGTTGAAGTAAATGTTACTGATTAAAAAACAGCTAGAAAAAATGTCAAATGGAGATTTTCCTTAAGAAATAATCAGTCTAAAGAATTTAACAATTGAAAAACATGTACAAGAAAGTAAAATTCATTTTATTAATTCAATAGTAAGATTTTTAAAATAAAATAAAATATTCTGATGACTAATCTATCCTATTCTAGCATAATATTTTTTCGCAAAATAACGCGAAAGTTTCGCGTTAAATTGTGAAAGTTACGCGTATATTCGTGAAAATTTCGCGTTATAACGGGAAGGTTACGCGTTATATCGCGAAAGGTTCGCGTTATAATGCGAAAGTTACGCGTTTATTCGCGAAATCACTATATATTTAAAGCAATTTGATTTCGAGGGGTCCATTTTATAGCATTATTTTCGGCCGCAGGAGCGGCCGATCTATTTGTGGTTGTATTAGAGACGTTATTTTTTTAGTAGTTCAGTAAAATATTTTTTAAATGATAACATGTATAAAATCAGAAATAAAATATTTTAAAAACATCACCTATTCCCAGTCTTGCGTGCTTGATTTTAATATATATTTTTTTCGGATTATCAAAATGAAAAAAGGTTTAGTAATGTCCACACAACAATACGTGTATTATGTAAATCAAAAGAATAACAGGGACGATAGAATTAAGGCTGAGCATCCCCTTTCAATTATATTGATCAAGCTTAAGGCAGCATTGGACATCGATCCCGATGCAAATTACGTCACCTCCGTTTTGCACAGAATTTACACACAATTAGTCCTTAAATACAAACACACACAATTGCCTTCCAATATCCCCTAAAACTCTATTGTACAGAAGTAATTAGACCTGTGCATCTTTTAATATCCATATTAAGATATTAACAAGACTAGTACCGGTACTTAAAAATCCTAAATGACGTTCAAAAGTCATATTTCATGGACGATATTGGGTGCAAAACACAGTTTTATGTATGACGTTATCAGGACGTTACTTGGTGAGGGACAAGCAAAACTGGCCCCTGTAAAGAAATAAAATGGAGGCTTGTTACATATACTTCTGCATATCAATGGAAAGATAAAATTGTGAATTTAATAAATATCCAACTATAATACATTCATCAATTACTACTAGGGAGTATTTGACACCTGAAATATGGGGGATATTGGGTTGTTTATGTATCCATTTTCAGCATTTTTAACCCCCCCCCCCCTGCTCAACAAAAACAGAAAAAATCTGACAAAATAAGTTATGTGCATTTCACGGAACAAGTCCTAAGGTTTTCTTTTAGTGTGCTTTTAGGGTACATTTTCCACCTCTTGAAAGAGCTACATTACCTGTTAATTGACTCATGCAATTCTGCACATGTGAAAACAAGATGTTTGGGGAGTTATCTCCCCCTATTAAAAAGTCTCACAATTTTTTTTTCTAAAAATGAATGCACATTTTTTTTTCTTTAAATATTAAGAGAAGACTCTACTTTATGCGAATAAAAACAAAAAAGATGCAGTTTTCATCTAGACTCCTATGAATAGCAGGAAAATCCCTACCCAGCATGCTTCTCTTTGGGACCCCCCCCCCCCCCCCTGGATTTTATACTAAACTGCGTTTAGCTACCATTAGAAAAAATTGTTTTATTAAGAGGAATTATATACTGAACAGAAGTCTTCATATCAATTTACTGATGACCTCTATATTGCAACAAATTGAAAACATATCAACGTTTTGAAAGCGACCAAAATTGTCAAGTTTTTGAGATATTTCCTTTCTGTTATCGATGTAGTCAGAGACATATTTATGAAGAAAGTTGGTTGCTATGACAACCATCAGATTATCATCATCATATCCTGACAAAAGAAATTTAGCCGTTGTAAACTATCAAAAAAGTTTTGTTGTTCTTATCAATATTAGTGAGTATGGTTAACTCAGTGTTCTCTGAGGAGGGTACCGAGTAACTGTGTGTGTATAACGTAATGACGCTACTTTTTAACGTTAACGTTAACTATTAACGACGGTCAATCAATGCCTTAATTTTCTCCTTAAATTAAGTTTTTCGGACAAATTGGTGTTATTTTTAAACAAGAGGCCCAAGGGCCTTGAATCGCTCTTCTGATAAATTGTACAACCTATCACTTGTATTTGAATCCTCTAACCCTAAGTATCCTAAGACCCAAGTTGCATCACCTGACAAAGTTTGATGATTCTTAGCCAATTAGGACTACTTTTTGGTCTACATTCTTGGAAAACCCAAAATGCATCAACTGACAAAGTTTGATTATTCTAAGCCAATAAATATCTAAGATACTTCAATATAGCCATTAAATGTTGAAAGTAGGTCATCGTGACCTACATTTTAGTCGACATTTTTCAGAGTCCCAAGATGCATCTGCTGACCAAGTTTGATAATTCTAAGCCAATAAATACCTGAAATATTCAAAAGTAGGTCACTGTGACCTACTTTGTGGTTGACATTCTCCAAAAACCCAAGATGCATCAACAGACAAAGTATGATGATTCTAAACCAATAAGTACCGGAGATACATAAATATAGCCATAAAATGTCAAAAGTAGGTCACTGTGACCTACTTTTTGATTGACATGCTTGGAAAACCCAAAATGCATCAACTGACAAAGTTTGATGATTCTAAGCCATAAATACCTGAGATATTCAAAAGTAGGTCATCGTGACCTACTTTTTGGTCCACATTCTTAGAAAACCCAAGATGCATCAACTGACAAAGTATGATGATTCTAAACCGATAAGCACTAGAGATACATAAATATAGCCATAAAATGTCAAAAGTAGGTCACCTTGACCTACTTTTTGGTCGACATTCTCCAAAAACCCAAGAAGCATCAACTGACTAAGTTTGATGATTCTAAGCCAATAAGTACTGGAGATACTTAGATATAGCCATAAAATGTCGAAAGTAGGTCACAGTGACCTAATTTTTGGTCGTCACTCTCCGAAAACCCAAGAGATATGAACTCAGAAAGTTTGATGATTCTAAGCCAATAAATACCTTAGATACTTAAATATAGCCATAAAATGTCAAAAGTAGGTCAACGTGACCTACTTTTCGGTCGACATTTTTCAGAGTCCCAAGATGAATCTCCTGATCAAGTTTGATGATCGTAGGTCTGAAGGTAATCAAAATATGCCTTTTAAACAATTTGAAAACAAATGCTTGCAAAATTCTAAAAGTACCGTAATTTCGGGAATATAGGTCGATGGGGTATATAGGTCGAAAGGCTCATTTTCAGCCTTAAATTTTGAAAAATCCTAAGATAGGTCGAACTTACTATATAGGACGAGGCTTTGTTTCCCGTTTTCTTAAGATTTTAACGCAGATACAACGTATCAGAACAGGTAAACCCCTAAAATTATCGGGGTTATTCCGTGACATGAACGTATCAAGAAAATAAACAGGTATTTTAATGAGTACAGCAATTAAATACTGTTTTGTAAAAAAAAATGTAGTTACAACTTCTTTGAATTGTGTAACTACTTATTTTTCTCCAACTTGCCTGTTCAATGCCTCCGTAGTTTCACACTGTTGTTAAATCAGAGGCATAAATAACACGTAAATACGTTATTATTTTACAGCTATAAATCGGGAGATACCCGAGACCAAAGAATAGTAATTCCGATTTCAGAACAATTGCAACTTGGACACATTCCTAATAAATTTTACTCAAACATTATTTACCGGTGGACGACAGTTACTTCGATGTCCGCCATTTTTATTTTTCTTCTCCAGGGATTTGCTAAAACACGCAAATGACCATTGAATGTATATATCAAGCAACAGTAAAGAATTGAAATCATATTAACACTCTATAAGTTTAATTTATAAATTTTAATTGAGAGTACATTCACAATTTGACTTTCAACATGAATTTCACGACATTGTTTGTTCAATGATGTGTAACACTAATACCCTATAATGGCACGTGGGTTTCTTAATCATGCCCCGCAGGCATTTAAACCAACAGTGAACACAGGTGTTAAACACCTTTGCGTACACAGTGTACGGTAAATCCCTTTATCTGTCAGACAATTAAAATTCTGTTAGAAGCCAATCTGTGTATACCGGTAAATAATTAATTAATATTAAAAAAAAAAAACTAATGACTTCTTTTTTTTTAAATTAAATTTAGGAATTGAATTGATTATTTCACTCGTTTTACATTTAAATAAACATAAGACAATAAAAAATATTTGATATACTATTTCAATTTATCGCTACTAATAAATGGTAAAAACACAACAGTTGTGATCGTGAAAATTTTCCGTATTTTAAATTTTGATACGGTTGCGGTTTTACTTTTAGTACACGATCGCGACTTCCTAGCTTCACAAGATGGATACCGCATGATGTTAATGGATAATACGTTGAGGAATTATTTAATAGATATAGCAACGTTGTTTTCCTTTGTCATCAACAGATAATTAATGGAACTTATTTTGTAAGAAAGCTATAGAATAAATATGTTATTGTTTACTGGAGCATTAATTTTTTTGCGAAAATAATCAAAAAAGTTACGAAAGTGGCACAGATTTGCTTTGAAATTGGCGTAAATTTTACTGATTTGGGGGCATTTTTCGTAAACTTGAGCCTTAAATAGGTCGAATTCTGAATATTGGTCGACCCCAGCGGTTCTGAGAAAAAAAGTATCGACCTATATTCCCGAAATTACGGTAGGTCACAGTGACCTACTTTTTCTTAAATATGTTTTAAGGTCCCAAGATGCAGCACCTTACAAGATTTGATGATTCTAAACCTTTCAGTGCATGAAATAATGGGATTAAATGTTTTAAGAAGGATAAGTCATAAAGTTCAAAAAGTAGGTCATGCTGACCTACTTTTAAGTTGACGTTGTTCAAGGACCCAAGATGCATCAACTGACTAAGTTTGATGATCATAGGCCTTAAGGTGTCCAAAATATGCCTTCAAATCAATTTGAAAACAAATGCCAGCAAATTTAAAAAAGTAGGTCACCGTGACCTACTTTTGAGTTAACATGATGTGAAGTCCTAAGATGCATCAACTTACAAGATTTGATGATCCTAGTCCTTATAGTAAGCAAAATATAGACATTTTTATTAATTGTAAATTTAGGTCAACTTTAAAGTGACCTTGAGACCACGCCCTTTGCCCCAGGGTCATGCCTTGAACAATTTTTAATCTTCAACATATCCTGACCCTTGTATGTAAGTTTGGTGAAAATCTGCCTGGTGGTTCTGGAGAAGAAGATTTTTTAGCAACCAGTACTTTTGGTTTCATTTTCCTGATTATCTCCCCTTGTTTTAGGGTCCCAACACTTATTTTAGTAAAAATGGAAGCCCTTGGGCCAAGGATACCCTGTGACAAATTTGACACTGATTGGCCAAGGAGTTCTTGAGTTATGGCCCATATTCTAAAAAGTTAACGCACACCGCACGACGCACACCGCACAAATGGCCATAGCATTAGCTCTTTGAGCCTTTGGCTCAGAAGAGCTAAAAATAGACATCCACAACATATAATCAAAAAAATAAAATTTATTTTTGAGCTCGGGCCGATTTTCGCCAATGGAGCCCCTACCTCTTTGTGCCACTTTCTTAACCTTTTTGATCATTTCAAGCAAAAAAAATTATTGCTCCAGTAAACAATAAAATATCTATTCTATAGCTTTCTTACAATTCCATTAAATATTCGTTGTTGACAAAGGAAAAAAACATTGCTTCATCTAGCATAAAATAATTCCTCAAAGTATTAACATCATACGGTACCCATCTTGTGAAGTTAGGAAGTCGCGATCGTGTACCAAAAGTAAAACCGCAACCGTATCAAAATTTAAAATACGGAAAATTTTTCACGATCACAACTGAAGTGTTTTTACCATTTATTAATAGCAATATATTGAAATAGTATATTAAATATTTTTTTTATTGTGACTGTCTTATATTTATTTACATGTAAAATGAGTGAAATGAATTGTTGCCAGTCAATGGTCCTTTGCGTGTCTTAGCAAATCCCTGGAGAAGAAAAATAAAAAAGGCGGACATCGAAGTACTTGTCGTCCAGTGGTAAATAATGTCTGAATAAAATATATTAGGAATGTGTCCAAGTTGTTCTGAAATCAGAATTATTATTCTTTGATCTCGGGTATTTCCCGAATTATAGCTGTAAAATAATAACGTATTTACGTGTTATTTATGCCCCCGGTTTAACAACAGTGTGAAACTACGGAGGCATTGAAGTTTGAACAGGCAAGTTGGAGAATAATAAGTAGAAAAACGATTTAAAGAAGTTTTAACTACATTTACATAAAACTTTATTTGAATGCTGTACTTATTAAAATACCAGTTTATTCTCTTGATACGTTCATGTCACGGAATTACCCCGGTAATTTTAGAGGTTTACCTGTTCTGATACGTTGTATCTGCTTAAGAATCATTAGAAAATAGAGAAACAAAGCCTCGTCCTATATTGTAAGTTCGTCCTATCTAAGGATTTTTCAAAAATTAAGGCTAAAAATGAGCCTTTCGACCTATATACCCCATAGACCTGTAATCCAAAAATTACGGTATGTAGTTACACTTCCTACAATTTTTATCAGTCTTCTGGTCAAAAATTCTGTACGTATAGATAATCTGATATATTTTTTAAAAATTGGCACAATCACTAGGTATGGAGTGGCTGGAATCAAGAATTAAGCAATTAGCTCTGCACCAAATCAGCACCATTTAGTGTATTCGTTAACAATTATAAAATGTATCAATATAATAATAAAGAAGCTTATTGTTTCCAACGAGTTAAAAAAAGTTTCCATTTTAAACCAGTCTGCTAGAAGAGGGCAAACAAACATTTTTTTTAAAAGATGGCCCTAACAAAATACTGAATACTGATATTATTGCTAGAAACCTTCATTGTGGCATGATTCAGCATCTCCTGCCAGGCTGGATCTGATGGTTCCTCCCGACACATGTAGCCCTGCTCAGCTAGCTGTACCATTTCCTTTGCTGCCTCGTGCATACTGCATGCCCGTTCAAACCTCAGTGCTGCTTTCTGGGTCTCAATGTGGGCCTATTGAATAGTAAGGATAAAAGGTAAGAATACAAATGCATATTTTTTTTTTAAACAACAAAAAACCTGGATATATAATACACAAATATATGCAGAGATAATAAATATATTTTTAGATAATGACATGTTAAAAAACATGGATCGTGAAGAAAATTTACTTTCCTCTTAAATATAATTCAAGAAAATTAACTTTTTCTGAAATTAAACCCCAAAAATTGCATATCTTTCTTTCATTTTGAAAACATGTTCACATACATCTTTTGCTTTCATCCTGGCATCATAGTAAGGCCGAGCTTTCTCAACACAGGAACCCAATTTCTTTGCCAAAGCATTGAGCTGTTGTGTAGAATCTGTGAGGGCTTGTCTAAAGCTCGCTCTAGCATCCTAAAATATGTTAAAATCATTATAATATTGTATCTTACATATTGTTTCTCAATTCGATCTTTTAATGGCTTGCAAGGAAAAATCCAAGACAAAGTTTAAAAACTTCATTAAGATAATATCATGCATTCAATATAAAAGTACTTACATCAAGCTCCAATTCTAATTTATTTATTTCTTCTGATGCTTTATTCAATCTTTCTAATTCACCCTATATTGATTTTTTAAAAAAAGCCACTTAGAATTAGATGTCCTAAAATTCAATGCACAATAACGAAATGAAGTCTGTTTATGAGACATGAAATGTATCAACATAAAAAAGCATAACTGCTTCTATTTGACTCACATACATTGATATTTGTCCCATGTCTACAGTTTTTAAATTCAAAACAAAGAACTGTCAAATTCAAGTGTTGAAAACACTGACGTTTAAACAGGTAAATAAGAACATTAACTTATTTCTAAGATATTCTTATGTAAAATTGTAGGTACAATTTATCTATAAATCATACATGAATTCTTGGATCTAAGGATTCGTCCTCTAAATCATCAAGACAAGCAGGCGATAGCCGACCCTCTCGGTCGGCCATCTTTATTTTTGTACTACAGGTCACTCTATTTAACGAAGACATAAGACGTACAGAATATTAATTGTATCAAAAAAAATATAAGTTAATTTTTGTTCGAATTTATGTAATTATTCGAAAATAAAATGTTTACATTTGAAATTTAATAAAGAAAAAAATTATGCTGCAGTAATCGAATTGTAAGGAATTGTAACCTTTGCGTTTATTAGCACCATCAATAAGAGGAAAGATGCAAGCGAGTAGTCCGCGGGAAATTCGTGCAGAAGATGACAGGGGTTGTCTGATTAGAATTAGGTCATTTTTTATACCTTAATTACGCTTGATCCAATTTGATGATGCAGGCCATTTTAGTTTAATTAATTTAAATAAGCATTTTAGAAGACATAAAGTAGGCCTAAGTTTCCCAAACCAACATTTCACAGAGAAACTTTTCTTCAGAATCAGAATGTTTTACAGATCGTATGTGTGATTCATGGGCACTGGAAGTATGTACATGTAACTTCCAGTGGCAGTGCCTTTGATACTTATCAAGGTATTCATATTTAATATACCAAGATCCAAGTACCTGTGAATGTGCAGTAAATAAATGGCAGAAATATAAGGAAACCATATGCAGCTGTAGGGGCACAGGTAGTAATTTAGAAAGTTGTTTTATATGTCATGTGTAATGGTTTAACGGGAGAGGAGGAGAAAGCAGTGGACCAGACCGGGATTCAAACCAATTCCCCGATCAGGTGCTCTACCAGTTAACTTAGCTATCTGTCTACCGGTGATCGAACCCAACTGCCTGCCACATTCCTTCCAGTCCTTAAAGGTCTTTGGTCCCTCAGACTCCAAGTGGCCCAACCCAGGCTCATCCCTGGCAGGCCTCTCACCAGTCAGTTCCAGGGCATGGTACAGCACCAAATGTAAAGGGAGAGGAGAAAGTGCAGAGGACCAGACTTGAATTTGAAACGGGGCCCGGGCCTGAATCTCCGGTCAGGTGCTCTTCCAAGTTCCAACTGAGCTATCCGGTGACTGGCAATCAAACCCAGCTTACAGCCATTAAGTTGTTGAGGAAAATTCAGATAAATAATACATCTTTCCTTTGGGGAAGGGGGAGGGGTCTTTGATCTGTATTGGGAGAGGAAAAAAAATTAAATGCAACAGACAAGGATTTGAACCCAGATATCTTGAATTTTTAGACAGGTGATTTCTTTTTGGCTACCGGCAATTGAACTCATCTGAGCAACACATTACTCCTTCCATAAAGGTTTTTCCTCTGTGAGGACACAAAGCCAGCCTCTTTTCAATGCAGTTATTTCACCTTTCACTTCCAGGGCATGACACCGGATTTGAAACGAGAGGAGATTTCAAGAACAATGCAAAAAATCAGACCAGGATTTAAACCATTTTATTGGTTAGTGCTGTTAATGTATTGTTTGATTTAAATTTCCATTTGGTATACAATGTAGTATTCAATTCTATGAATTTATACAGCCAATCAATGAGTAATTAATAGTGATCAAGTTATAAAACTTAAGCACAATTAAGCAAAGTGACAAAATGTTGTTGCAATCATAGCTCTCTTGAGCCAAAAATCTTGAGCTTTCATGATTGAAAAGTGGGTAGGCTTTTGTGTCATCTTTCAATTTTTTTTATATAATGAACTTTCTTCAGTTCTCCAGAACTACATGTACAAGGCCAATTAAAACCAAACTTACTTCAAAGTATTCAAAGCATGTATGCCTTTGATAAAAGGAATCTATTGTTTAAAAAAATTGAGCTATGCTTTTTTTCAAGGAGAGAAAAAAGTAAGATGAGGCGTGTTAAAAAAAATCAAAGAGTTGCAACAAAAGAGAATGTTATTTTGCTACATGTTCCTATAACATTTGGTTTCCAGGAACTGGCCCCTTCCTGGACAATATCACAGACACTGTCCATGGCAGCATGAAATGGCCATGCATCTCATCATGACAGAGACTGGTCATCAGCTTTGCATGACATGTAGTAAACACAATCAGGACACCGTAGTGGTCACTCACTGTCCATGGCAGCAGAAGCTGGTCATCAAATCAAAGCCTGAATATCTGGCCAGGTTTGTCCTTCGTTTCTTTTAGACTGCTTAGATCACTTCGTTCCAAAATCATCAAAGATGAAGTAATTGTATGTCAAGGAACAGAATATTTTTTTTTTTATTATATACAATTCTATCTTTCATATCATCAAGAGGGGGGAAATTTGACAATTTCTGTCTGCATTTCCTGAAAACTGTTTTAGAGGAGTAATAAACCCAGAGGATGGGAGAGAAATAAAAAAATATGATAGTTCAGAGTAAAGTAGGCATTTTTATGTACTGAGTACCAGTATATAAGGTGCATGCAGGTTTTACCAGTGCAGATCATTGTTAATCTAAGCCAAAAAGAATATGCATAAGTGATGATCATTTACAGTTTTATGACTCAATGTCTTTTTTTATCTTCACAAGCCAGGCTTTAAAGATCTTTGGTTAACCCTTAAAGTAGGTGCAGTAGACCAAAATGGTTCTCTTGCAAAGACGCCTCAATATTCACGATTATTGTATTATGGTATTAAAACAAAAGAACTTTTTACATCACATAGAGCATTGAAGAGTTTTGATATTCTGTAATTTGAATTGTCTGTTTCTTTTGTTGAAGACTGAGATGCCCTTTCATTTACTTTATAAGCAACTGTTTGCTTAAGCACCAATTGCCATCAGGGAAATGCATTCATGTAGAGTTATCCCTCTTTTCTTGATGTCTAAGTATGCTCCTTTTCCATGAATTCTGAACATGCTAATGAAGGGAATCACTATTCATTTTGCTAAAATGGAGTGAATGTTTGTCAAATATAATTAGAAAAATCTGTAAAGTAAGATAAATTTAGAATTTAGAATTTATTTAAATTTCTAGAGCATTTAATTGATTGGAAGAAGTGAGATTAGGATACTCTATTTCTTATTATAATCACTATAATGCATGTTATCGTCATTTGTGTAGAATCATTGCATAGTTCTGTATAATTCTCAGTAATCGAACTCCGTTCACCCAGAATGTCGAGATTGAGTCGGAGATATAAACAAAAAGGGCTAAATATTACAACACAAATTAAACATGCGACATTGATGGTTACCTGTGATAATCTTTAGTCATGCTTGCTGCATTTAAATGAAAGAAAAAAATCAACAATTTGTATTTATAGATGTTATGGGTGGTAAGAAATTTTTATACAGAGGTCCTTGCATTGAAAGATTTTCTGCATCAGTGGCTTTATTATGACCTCCCGTTTAATCATATGTATTAGTAGAGTGCAGAGATTTAAATCTACGTATAATTTTTGTAGATCTATACGAGGACATTGTGGTTTTTACAGCCTAGGAGTTGCATTCTATATTGAATGGTCCAGTTGTCCCTGTGAACCTCTTTCATAGCACGTGGGATTTTCTACGTCCAAATTTGTAGGTAAGCTACATTGAATTTTAATTAATGAAAAAAAGATTAACTTTAATATTAAAGGTGATATGAATCATAAAATATTGCCGTTAGTGGAAGCTAAACCCACCCATTACACTCAAAATGTTGAATCTTGAATAGAAAGTGGCACTTTAAATTGATAATTGGTTTTGTAATGTGTATTACATAATATGTTTGCCGCTGTTCTTTCTAAGCCCAATTTAAAAGGTCTTTTTTCCTCCTTTTTAAAGTTATTTATTTATTAATTTTTACTGAAAAAGGGTATAAAACAAAATATTGTATGTTTCAAAGATACAAGCAGCTGAATGCATTATGATTCCGGAAGAAAAAATTAAAAAATGTTTCATATTGTCTATGTTTATTAAATCTATTGATAAATTAAAGAAAGGGTGTGATTTCTTTGTTGTATAACAACCTACTCTGTAGATGTGCTGGATTTTTACTCAGTAGCCAAATCATATGCAAAAGATCTTAACCCATCATACCTCATTGATTTTAAATGAGCCTTATACAAACACCTCTTATTGTCATGTAAAAATGATCATCTTCACTGTATTTTTACCAATAATTAAAATTCAATGCGAGTGAATAATTACTCTTAAAATTTGGTTTTACTCAATTGATCATATGCCCCTCTTCTGTTGACTTGTTAACTTAATGCGAAAATTATACATGTGAAGGATTTCCTCTTGTCACATTTCAAGACCAGAACAAACATTTTTTGGAGGAGTAAAGGGTTTGAAAAGTGTTGTACGTATTTTTGTTAGTCACCAGTTTTCAAGTTTGGCATTTTGCTTTCTCTGTATATTGCCTTCACAGGTACTTGTTTACGTTTTCCAGGGTACTTCAGAATGGCACAAGTGTTTATATGTTTGTGTACTGACAGAACAATTACAGAAATCTATCACGTTGAGTTAAATGGGTATGTTCTTTTCTAATGGAAAAAATGACATGACACTGTGATGTATAGATAGGTAAAAATGTTTAGAAAAACACTTTTTGTATGGGATGATGGGTATAGATATAAGTCTTATTGTTTGCTAGGCTGAGTAATGGAATAACTGGGAATATATTTTCAGATTTTCATTGTAGAAAGAGAAGAGAATACTCTTGGAAAAAAATATATACAGAAGACTTTCATATCTATTAAGTTAATAAATATTTTGGAATCAAAATAGTGACATTTATTTTGGACCCAGCAAGTACTTCAAGATTAATTCCTTAAAGGTATTGAGATGTTGGTTTGTAAGGTTATTAAAATTTAATTTTTAAAGAAAAAAAAGGCTAGTAACAATGATATCTTATGCTTGAGATGTTATGTATACAGTGTAATTTAATTACAAGGAATTTCAAAGAAGGCCGGGCAGTTTGTGTTTTGAGCACTCCATTTAGGCTATCAGAGATGTTGATGATGGTTTTGTCCACACATTTTATTTGTCCCTATCTGAAATATCAGTTGAGACTGTTGTTATACCTTGCCCACTCATTGGTTGGGTTACCTTTTGGAAGGGAACAGAAGCTGTTTTAATTGTTAGGAACACGGTGTTAAGTGTTCAAACTGTACACATCCCTTCCGCTTCAGTGTCTTTTCTGGCACGGCATCAGACAATATGTTATAGTGTAACTTTCTTTCCTGTAAGTTTTTACTTTCTTGTATTTCTTAATAAATCAGTTTACATGTTTACTTTCAATTTTTTATGTTTTTGAAAAAAAAAAGTATTAGAGAAAAAAAGGATGTTGAGTTGATACATGTAGGGTTTGATGTTTCAGAGGTGAAAGTTTATCCAAATTCTTAAAAAGATCTTAGAAAGTTTCAACTAATGTTTAAAAGACCCTGAACTACTAAATAAATTTTACTAATTACAGAAATAATGTTTATTAATATGCAAATTGGTCATAAACTTGACAGTTAATTTTCTGCTACCTTAGTAATACACTGTAAAAGGACAAATATTCATCATTTACATGTGTATCTGTCAAAGTTTAAATACTTTTCCATCTTTATCCAGTGACAATTCTGACAAGAAAAGAAAAGTTAAAACAAAAGTTTATGTGTGGTAAAGATTTTATGTGAAAAGTAAACCTACATGAGATTAAAGAGACCATTACTCTTGTCAGAATTGCCTCGTGAAACAAATGGGGGAAATTATGATTTGTCTGGAAATTGCAGGAATACTAATTTTAGGTCATTTGTGGTATATATACATGCAAAAAATAAACTGATAAATTGGGAAATCAAGGGTTATCATCCATCTTTCAGAAAGTATTTTTAAATGTATATTTCAAAAGATGATTGGTTTGTCAAATTGCCCTCTCCCTTAAGTCAGCCAGACATCTTTGCGGAAAAAAATGATATAAAGTTTTTCTATGAAGTGCAGGGGGAGTTACTGTTTTTTTTTCCATTTTAATTGCTTTTTGAGTAAAATGATTGAATGATGAAGTAGGAGTTAATTTTATTGGCATTAATAAAATGCCTAGATTTATATGCTTATTGGCACTTAATTAATTAAATTGAAAAATCCTTGGAGTTCAAAATGAAGGTTTAGATGGTTTTGTATTGCTTGGGATTAGTATTTTGCAATTTTTGCTGTAAGAAGAGGACTGCCAAATTATTTTAATGTTAACTACTGATTAATCTGTTCATTTTAAAGTTTTGAATTTGATGCCAAGTAGTAATTAATTGATTACCTTTGATAAAGAAACTTAAATGATATAGAATTCCAAGGACAGATACCTGCTTGTTATTAATTTACATGCACTTTTGAGTTAAGTTTATAAGAATTACTGACCAATCATTTATGAGGAGTTTCATTGTTTCTAATGATGAACTTCATATAAACCCAAGTCTTTCAGAGTTTGTTCAATATTTCAATCAACCTGCCTCTTGTGACAGCATTTGACATTCATTGTCATAGCCTTTTATAACTCACTGAATGAATCCAGATTTTCATAAGGCTGTTATCCTTCTTACTTACTTCTGAACAAAGTAACACAATTAATTATCTATAAATGCATTTAAGACTTATTTCAATGAATTCATTTGCTTTTATTTTTCACTTTCAAATAGCATGTCACTCTGTATCGATATGTGTCATTTTATGGTACAAATGTATTCGTAAAAAATTTTTGAAGACAAAATTGAATTTCAGCCAAACTTTATGCCATTCAAGTAAAATGTTCAAAGACCTCTCTATGTCCGACTCCTGGTATTTTGGTCATCTGTAATGTTTCATATGTCAAAGCCTTTTCTTATGAAGACAGAGGATCGAAACATAATATCCTGAAAAGATGTTTTGTGGATCAGGAAATAGATATTCCTATAATGAATGCACACTGCAGAATAAGAAATGACATTTATGTGATTATCTTTAGATGTGGCTAGACTTTATCAAATTAATTATTTGAGTGTGCAGAAAGAATGCTGTGGCATGTAACAATAATGTTACATCATAACCACAATGACAGGAAGGCAGAAAGTCAAAGGTTTCAGGGGGTAGACAGACAATTCATTTGATGTCTGATAATAGATGTAAAATAAGTATCCTGCAATGTATAGGATTCCATACTGCAATAGAAATTCTGAATGATGTACTGGCCTTCTTTTGGAACTAATAACTCTGATTTGTTTCTTAAATTTCTTAGGTTTACATAGATACAATGTTTTCATAGAGAAGCAAATAAATATGTAAATAAAGTTAAGATGAAGCTAGCCATGGTTTCTAATATGTATGATGTTACTATATGTGTTCTAGCTGCTTTTAGTCTCATTTTATGGTAAACCATGGTTGAAAAATGATTGCATCAAGAGTCTATCCTATCAAAAATATTAACTAAACAAGGGCAAGCAAAATAGAGCATCCCCTTGCAATGATTATATCAAATGAAGACTGCATTCGGCAAATTACAGCACTTCCGTTTTGCACAGGATTAAAATTAACACACACACAAACTAACACACACACAAACTAAAACACACAAGCATGTTATTGTATCCCCTCTAACTCCATTGCAAGTCAGGATAAAAAAAATAAGTGCATATTTATAGTATTCTCCATAATTGTGATTGTTAAGAGTGAAGACTTAAATGTTACAGTGGCTCTTTTTTCGCTGTAATTTGAAGATTTAAATTGTTCTTGGTAATGATTTAGGTAATTTTTATTCTGTCATGAAGAAACATAATAAATACATTAGAGTACAATATTTTCTGAAATTGTTGATATTGTATCGTAATAATTGATTTTTCCTGGATTAGGAAAAATTGCTGGTTTAGTTTGGTTGAAAGAAAACACATTTGTCTTTTATCAGTGAATTATTATGTAATCATCAGGTGAATATTAGATCATAATTAGGGATAAATGTATGGATCGCACTAGTCATAGTAAAGTAAGAGGGTGTTGTTCAGATACTGAAAGTAGCAGGATCAATGTAATTGGTTCTTGTTCACCAATAATTAGGGTGTGCCCTTCTTAGATATATTTCTACAGATCTGTTTTTTGTCAATGCACACCAGAAATGTTACAATGCAGGTACATGTATTATCTGATGAATGAATTTTTTAAGACTGTAGAGAGAAGAAATATTTCATCAATTTTCTGTTTCCTTGCTACATTTGTAACAGACCTCTTCGATAGTATTAGCAATTCAGTAATATCCACATTAATTTTAAGAAGTGGCATATTTCATTGTTCTGGTGGTAATTCTGGGTATAATATGGCAGAATTTAAAGAGACCCATGCTGATAATATTACATTAGCGTGTGTCTGTAATGTCAGAAGAGATACGCTGTAAATATAAGCTGTTTTAATATTTTTGTCTAAATAACCAGCTTAGGGTGATTAAATGTAAATGTATTTTACACATGCTAACACATTGTCTGAGTGACAGCACTGATCAATCCATTATAAAAGATTCTATCCTGTTTGGTCTACAATCAAGGGAAACAATTTGTCTATTTTGGGTTTCATCTTTGTACAATTCCATGCATTGTAATAGAGTGGATTGCCTGAGTGGCCGGATTTTGATGCTGTCGTTGTGACCGATACCTGCATTACCGCGTTGCAATCTGTCTTAGGTTATCATTCTTTGTATCCTCTTAAGAGATGAATTTTTTTGTTTGTCAGATGTTTTTTTGAAATCCTAAAGACGGAATTTTAGGAAACTTAAAAAAAATCAGCTATTTCAAATCTTTTGAAGTAGGAATTTTAGGAAATTAAGAAAATCATCTATTTCAGATCTGTTCATTTTTCTCTCTATTTGTGTGGTCTGCTAAAATAATTCACAATGTACATTTATCCACTAGCTGAGGAGAGAGGGGATCATGTAGCTTTCTATTTGAAAATGCATTTATGAAAATCCTAACTAAGAGTGCTTCTTCCAAAATTGTGCCACAGAATCTATCAGAATATTGACTTTGAAAAGATAATTATATATAAACCCCATCCCACCTCAATTGATTATATTTCACTGAATATTGTATTATTATAATTATGATAAGCAATGGTGCCTCTTTCAAAGTTGTGAATTGTGAATTTCATGGCCTCTGGGGTTAAACACGAACCAATTTTAATTGTTTGAAAGTTGTTACACGATACTCAGGTGACCTATAAGGCCCGTGGGCCTCTTGTTAGATTTATTGACCACATCCTATTTCCTCCTGTCTCTCTCCTGTATATATCCAATGTTTTCTTTTCATTTGATTAATAATCAATGCATTTATAGTCCATTTGTTAAAAATGTTGAGAAATTTAATTTTTTTTGAAGTTCATGGATTTTAGTTAGATCCCAGAAGAAATGGTAATCGATTTGGCCTGTGATGTCTTGTCAGATCAGGTGGTTGCAGCATCTCCTTTTATTTAAAAGATTTGATAATCATTAACTATATTGTAGACTTATTGATACTTGTTGTGAGCTTTATGTAAATATGTTAAGGTAAGTAGAGAGTGCATTAAACTTTGTCAAATTCCTTTAAAAAGCTCTCATGTTGTCAAAACTTCACTTATATATAGTCTGAATATGGGCCTTTAGAACCACCGTATGCTTTCAGTAGCAAAAAGGCAAATAAGTTAAGCCATAGGTAAACATGGCATTGACAAAGCAGTATAAAGAAGTAGCATTTTCAAGCTGTCTCTAGTCTGTTTTCTAAGGATATGTCTGTTTAATGAGGCAAGGTAATGTGTAAAAAATTCGACCTATGTGTATTCATTTTTGAAGTCCTAACACTGCCATTCTTCTGAAATGACCACTCTGCTGTTAAACTGACCATGTAATTAGTGGCAAATATGAGGCTACCTGATTTTTATGACACTGTTTTAGATAGAAGTTTTTTGATCATTTTAGTGACATAGAGGTGGTCAGATCTAATCTTTTTTGTCATCACGTCTCGTAAATGACCAGCGTCCATCTGATTTGGATTATAACGAGCTCAGGTATGAAGTTCTTTTGAATACCTGGATTGAAATACACCATTATCAAAGTTAATTATTAACTTCATTTATTACTTCAAATTACCATGTTCCATGTTTCAATTTGAAATTACAATAGAATTTTGACTGATCTCTTGAAGTGAATATTTATATTATTGAAAAAATTTATATTTTGAAGTTTAATAAATAATTTATAGTTCAAGAAAAGTAAATTAGAGATTATCCAGTAATCATGAAAACATACAGTTCATTCCAATGACCACTTTGCATGATTTAGTATGGAACCAGCTTAATTAAGTGTCCTCTCTATTTTAATCAGTCTCTAGAAGGATATCTTCAATGCCCCAGATATTTGATTGGCTCCATCGAGTCTTTTTTGGTGGGCAGATTTTGGGCTTTAGCTAGTTTGATGTAATCCTAGAGAAAAAAAAGGTTCAGTCTGAGAAAAGCAATATAGGGTCCAGACATCTCTTGGGTAATTGATTATACAGTAATATGTTATAATGGGTAATATGAACAGCTGATAATGTGCTGAAACAGCAGTAACTTAAAACATTTTTGTGAGATTTGGCTTTTTGTTTTTTGTATGCATGTCTCGCAGTTCCGAATTTGAAGACAAACCGAAAGCCTTAAACACTTTAGGGATTTGATGCACTGTATTTTGCGGCGGGAGTTCCTTTGGAGTTGGACTTGTTGGAATCTGGACTTTTAAGGATGCTTGCATCTGGGGAGTTCAATATGGTTAATCCATTAGGCTTAGGGATTGCAAGAGACTGTTCATATTAAGGCTGATGGTTGATAAACTGCACCCAAATTTGGATTGTGGGAAACCAACATTAATGACAAGATAGCTGGGATTTCCTTAGTTAAAGGTTTGACAAGGGTCTAATAAGATAGATGTATGAGATTCCCTTAGATTAAGGACAAATAAAATGTCATTTCATGTGTACCAATAACTATGAACTGAACCAGAAAAAATTATTTCATCAAAGCATGTCTTCTTCAGTGGCTCTTATGATCAAAGAGAGCATGTATAGTTTTTATATCAGAGAGAAAAGGAGGTTTTGTGTCTTACTAACTTGGAGCAAGTTTGATATTAAAAAGTAATAGAATAACAAACCTTTCTTCCCAACAAAATAATCTGCCTCAATGAATCAGAGCCTGTTTATTTAGACAAGGAGTTACTTAGATCATCAATTAGAAAAAGTAGAGACACATCATGAAATCCATATCCTTTGTAATTGCTGTGAAAATACTAGGGTTTTTAGTTGCTACCCATGGATCTTTATCAGAATAAAAAAGGTGTATATCTCAAATGGCAAAACACAAAGCTTGCTTCCATTTTCCTTTTGTGGGTTGATTATAAAATCTCTTTGTAATCTGTTCCCCCACTTTGGTAGCTTTGTACATGCATTCCCAGCTTTAAGAATTGTTACTCTTTGTATGACATGTGACCTATTCTCTGATTGCTCAGAGGGTAACAATTTAATAATAAGCTGTTATCATTTTTCAGCACTGATTCACATATATATTCATAATTATAAGATGGATATGCCAGTATAAAGTTTCCATTGTTCAATTTGAACAGAAATATATATGTATGCCTTTTCTTGAGAAAGTACAAAAAAGATGGTTTGACATTGAACAACCTTTTGATAAAGAGAGTTTACCACTACAGAAAACAAATGTAACATTTCAATATTTCTGTATTTATGGAAAACACTTTGTAAAATGAATTACATCCACTTCAGTATTTTTTGCCCCCTTCCTATGTGCAGGTATTTTTGGTAAGATTTACTGGTTTTTGGGAGTTATAAATTATTTTGGCTTAAGATTGACATATTATTCCGGGAATGCAATTTATGCCTTTGTGCGAGACAATTTGTGCTTTCATTTGTTTTCTAGGAAATTTTTTCACCAGCAATTGTTTTGTAAGTGAAGCTTGCCTGTCACATTGTATAGATCTCAAGAATTCGGCAGCTGCTGTATCATTGTCTATACAGGGCCACGGCAGCGAGACATATCAACAACAGCGAGACATCAACGACGGGATTATGTCATACCTCAAGGTCTTACGCTGTTCACAAAACGCGAACGGGATTATAATTTGTTTAGCTCCAATCTTTAAATGTTTTATTCAAATTACAAATATTGAATGAATAATAAAAAAAAAAAACTAAAGGAAAGAAGTGACTTGGGCTATTTAAATGCTTTTGTTGAAAAGCTCACCTAAAAGTCGTATCATTTGTCACATGAAGTGTCAGGGAGATGGGCAGATATTGTTTGTACCTTGAATCAATTAGATTGATTGAGAATTTAATTTATTTGACAGAATTTCAATAAGTCTATCAGCTGTCCTATTTGTGCATGGCTCACACCAGCTTTCTTTATTATAAATCTATGCTTCACTAACACCAGATGAGATTTCCACTAGCTGGACTGATTTGAGTCACTTGTAGGTATTTATTTAAAGATTTATACATATATATCGGTATGAAAATTCTGTATCTTTGTGGAATGTATTCAAGTGTACTTGACAATAAATCCCAACTTTTATGAAATGAAAGATTCTCATACTTTTGAACAACAAGGGCATTGGTCTCTTTTGTATAAAGTTTCTCACTTGGGAGTTTGGGTATGCTTTATTAGGTGCTTTTTTGTGGTTTACAGTTAGCCATAAAAGTATTTAAGATAAACATCTAAATATTTGTGACACTTTTTGTATCTTTTGAGTTCTGAACAAATCTGTTTTTTGGTATCCATCGGAGATTCCCTCTGATGAAATATTCATCATTGATATGGATCTATTTCATGTTTTCATGCGATTTTGTTTCTCGATAATGGGGGCTGAGTTGAATATTGATTTTTTTTCCTCCAAAAAAGGGATGGGAAAGTTATTTTGGTCATTTGATTAAAAAACTTTCAAAGTTTTCAGAAATTCTTTGGTTTTTAGTCCTTCATACTTCACAAGTTCGATATATAATGGTAACCATTCAAAAACAACAGTTGCACATTTGCATGAGTGACTGATTTTTCCTATGCCTGAGTGACTCAGCAATTATTATTCATTAATGGAAAAAGTCACAGAAATAATGTCATTTTGCTATATGTTTCATGACTGGAAATAACGGATTTCTGTAATGGAAGTTCTCTAGCAATGATGTTCAACTTGGTAGATTTTGCAAATGTGGTTAATAGTAAAACTTTTTCAAAAGTAAGTATTGCACATAAAACATTGCAAGAATCAACAAAAGCCAAATTTAAATTATTGATGATTTTTCATGCATGCTTCCAGAGTCGAAACACTGTTGAACCATTTATGATAATAGTATTGAGTAGAGTATTCTAGGGTTAATATACCCACATTACATTTTAGGTAGAAATTAAGTCGAATTATTGTGTAATGAAGAGAAACAAAGATGAGTAAGATTACTGCAGAATAACTTTCTTTCAGTAGTTTTATTGTCTAAAAGAGCTTATTGACATGCTTAAAAGCATTTTTTATAGATTTCTTTACATGACAGAGAAAAATAGATCTGGAGATTTGATGGCCGATTAATCGATCATTAAACTAGCTGCTGCTTCAAGTCTTTAATGGAAGTGATCAGTGCATCTCTTGCAGGAAAAAAAGCCTAAAATGCCTGAAAACATTTGAAATAGTTTAATTTCCAGCAAATATGATAAATACTGCTGATAGTCGAGAAATGTAATGGATTAAAGTTCTGTGATCATTCTATCTCACTTAGCCGCAAGAGCCTCCAAGAGAAAACGAGTTTTCTTTTTTTGTGTCAACCACTTCAGCATATTCAATTGTAGAGAGATTGAACCAGTAAAGCAATCACCCTCTGGTATTGGGAACCAATGTCCCCAGATACTCTAAAAGTTTATTTTTTGCCATGGTTTTTGCTTTAATCAGTTGAGTCATGTAAGTACTTCCATTGTTATCTTGACGGGGGATGATAGCAATTCCTCATTAGAGTAACTCTATGAACACTTTGTTGCAGCATCCAAACCCACAGATGGCACAATGACTAGTTGTGGGCCCAAAGCTAAGTAAAGCTTGAAAGCATCCATATTTAGCTTTTTAGTGCACTTGTATCATCTGTAAGTTCTGAATGATATATAGAGATAATGAACGGTAATCAAGCTCAAAAGTCCATCATAGAATTATTAGGAACAGAGCAAACACAAACCTCTATATAGATCACATGTCGGATCAGGTTACCATGGGGGAGGAACCATCCCCTTTTGACTGGTCTGGCCATGTGCTCCCTGTCATAATTGGGCAAATGAAAAAAATTTTGTCAACAATTCAGCATGTAAATATTGGCCTAACAATTAGTATGTAAAACAAAAATTTGCATACAACTCAATTTTAAACTGTATTTCCCAACATGGTTATTGTATGAACCATAGAATTTGTGAAACAGCCAGAGTTCCTGTAAGTGACTAGAACACTCTAGACTAGTTTGTCAGTCATAGATTATCCATAACGTATCACTGATGACATTTAACACAGATCATGTTCAAGTGTTTGTATTGATTGGATTAACAGTCATTTTTCAGTCACTTTTGACATGAAGAATGTACCCCTACCAAGTTAATCAGATCTTTATTGGTGATTCCTCTCCTTTTAACCAGATGTCCCTCTCCAACCTATCAAAGTTGCACCAGGTTACTAGATTTGAATTGAGGAAAGGCTGCAAAATGACAGACACGCTGTTAAATTGAGAGACACCATAATCAAGACATTGTCAGTACACAACATGCCCCCAATATTAGTTGGTCATTTCAGTTGTCTCTTGCAATGCCAGACTGAAAGTCTATAAAAAAAAAATTAAATATATTGGAAGAATAATGTATTCTTAGAGCTGTTGTTTTAATATTTTAATGGAGTGAAAGTTAGAGAAGTGAAAGTTAGAGGACTTTTGATATAAACCTTAAATTGATCAATCATATAAAGTATGATGTACGTAGTCTGAGAGTTCCTTCATACTAGAAACTGCATTTTGCAATATCAGCAGAAAAAATGAAATAAATATTTAAAACTTTATTATCAATATTGTCATGACTTTCAATTTGTCATGCATGACTTTGTAGCATTTTTTAACATTTCATCCATAAAACTTTGGAAATAATAAGATTATTTCAAACAATGAAGTCAAGAGTACACTTGATTGCTGTAAAGTCGGACCCCCTCCTTGTAACGTGGAGGGTATATTTTTGTGTACTCTGACCCCGAGACGGCTGGAACTTAAAAAACTTTTCCTGGGCATTATCTATGTAGTATTTGCACTCCTTATAAATGTGTTTACAACTATTCATGATTTGATAAATGTGCAAAAATCCATTTGCAGCCAAACAAAAGGTAAATAATTCTAGGTTCTAGATTCAGTTGGCCCCAGTGAAACCATGTTTTGTTTGTTTGGTAAAATGTCCCATTGTCGGAACATTCTGAAATCTCATTGTGTGTTTACACTTGAAATTTAAGCCTTTAAGATTTTTAAATTTGCAAGAATTTAAATGCTTTTCTTGCTAATTGAATATGTGAAAATTGATTTAAGGTTCATAATTGATATTGCTCATTTTCAGAAAGATTTAAATATGGCCATATGTTATTGAATGAGTAGTAGTATCAAATTGAGCAGGGCTTTTTTTAAGGTGACAGACCTTGTCTTTCTGTTGCAAATAAAGATAAAAATCTTGTTTTCTATGTATATTGACTTTGAGGTTGAAAAAAATCACATAAAACAAAAATAAACAAGGGTCCAGGGTTTTACTTTTGGATATTTAACCTTGTGGATCAAACAGTGCAATAGGTTGGCCCTTAAAAAGATTATCCTGATCCCCAGAATTTCATAAATCCAAGCAATTCTACCACTAGTAATTGAATTTTTGAATTTTTTTCCTCTGGTAATAAAGTCGAAGGATATAACTTATGTGAAGAGTCAATAGAGGAAAGTTTGAATTAAGGTACTAGGTTATCTATATTGTAGGTTAGGGTCAATCAGATCTCAAAGCTATCTTTTTCCTCTCAGAAAGTCAAACCAAACACACAAAGACTTGACACTGCAAATGGTTGTTTTAAAGAGGTAAAGTGCAACTGTTGGTGAGTTTTCTTTCCTTTTTTTTTTTAATATTGAGACAACGAAGCTTTTTACCTAATACCTATTTAATCTTAATAAGGATAAATCAGAAGAGCTTTTATAAAGCCATCTATGCTGTCTGGTCTGTCTGTCAAGCTTTTAACATTGTTGTACTTCTCTTTTATCATTTTTGGCTGACTTGAATAAGATGTGGTCCAGTTCTAAAAGCTATAATGTATATCTGAGCATCAAAGTGCTAGGGCAAATGTTTGTGCTGTCACATTTTCTAGAAAAAAATTATCTCTTAATATTTTTCAGAGTAGTAACCCACCAATAGTTTTTACACATGTATATGAATTAAATCTGATTCTTTTCTAGAAGATCTAGAGCTCTCTAACTTACAAAAAAATTGATATTGAGATGAAAATTAATCATGGTCACAAATTTATTTATTGCAAAAGTAGTCTCCAGTTGAAAACTTTAGTTTTCCCTTAGTTTTTGCAATGAAATTTAGGTTCTAAACATTTCTTATTGAAAGGGACCCTTTTATTTTAAAGTTGAAAGGTCAAGGCCAATTCTTTTTCTTCTATCTGCATTTTTAAGTCTTTTACGAGGGCTGGGTGTATTTGGCCATTTTAGACTATATTGATCTCCTTTTGTAGAACTCCATAAGAATATATTAAAAAGATCAAATTTCAAAACAAAAATGTATGAAATTTTTCTTTGCAAAATGATAGTTTACACCTTAAGATACCATATATCTAAACAATGAAGTTTATCTGATAGTTAATTTTTGACCCCAGCCTCCTTAACTTCGTGAAGTCTAACCAGTTTCCTCAGAAATGTTGGGTATCTTAATAGCATCATATCTTATATAACATATACACTCAAACTGAATTCAATTTTACTTGATATTATATTTCAATTTGTTTTATTTTTCTCTAATGGATTAATGGCCTAAACAGACTCATTGACTTGTAATTTGCATTATAATTATAAAATATTGTAAGATGTGCAAAACAACTTATAATTTGATGATGTCATATATGTTAATTTGTAAGTCTTTTAATCTGCCACATTTCATAGAGATTCTGTGGTAGAACAGGGTGCACTGTGATTTTAATGGCCGTGTATCAAAGGTATGAGGAATTACGGTTCCTTGTTGCCGAGACATAGGAAATACTTGACAGAATCATTGCCTGCATTTGATTGACTCCCTCATCAAATTAATGCCTTTCTGAATTGCAGTAATTATGAAAAGTCTGCCTCTACCTTCAAAGTTGAGCAACTATTTATTTGAAGTTTAGCATCATTGGTTGGATAAATTGTTGTTTGAACTAAGGCTTAGAATTCTTTCTTATTATTAAGCAATAGAAGTATATCTGACAAAATCTTGGTGCTTCGGCTTTCGACAGTAAATTACCATTTTGTTGCATTCTGTTGAATGCCCAATTTTTTATTGACTTACAAATATCACAGCGTGCAAAATATCATAATTTCTGATTATTTTAAGTCATATAGTCTGAATAAAATGGAAATTTTATTCTGCTTTTAATAGCTATGGTATCTGTATATTTAATACATTTCATATATGACAGAATAAAAGTTAAGCTAATACATCATTCCCTTTTGATTACAACGTTATGAGGAACCAAGGGAGTTAATTCAGCACAAATTCTGGTAATTTGCTATATATAAGTGTGTGACAGGGAGGCTGGACGTGCGATATCCTAAGGCAAAATAAAAAGCGGAAATCCACATTGATTTTCTATTGAAGTTGTCTGTGCATCATTTTTTTCCCAGTGATAACAAGATCCATAACATGAAAGACCACTTGTATTTTTTATTAGCTTGTAATTCGTTGGCCACTTATTGTTAATTGCACATTAAATTACATTTTATTTTATTATTCCCAGTATTTGGTCCTATAAAATTACAAAGAAGTAGAATCTTTTTTGTATGCATCTTGGTCATTGATCATGACCCCATGAAATATTAAGAGTTTACTAATCGGAAAGTTAATGAGCCTTGCATTGGGGTAAATCGTAAAAAGCTTATCAGAGCCTTTACAGCTAGTTCTACAACAAAATCGTACTTGTTATGCTTGTCAACATACACTTTTTTGGTCTATCATATCGCAGTTGTAATTAGTTATAAATGTATCAAATTTTTCCTACCTCCGAGAAATGATCTGACCCAAAGAGCAGATAAGTGCAAACCTGTTATATATGCTTTACTAGGTGGTAGAATTCAATTGTAGTCTATCTCTTCTGATAAAATGATTTGCAAGGCACTGAAAGAAAAGTAAAATGGGCCTTGTTAGATTTGAGGGGATAGTTGGATTGAATATTTTATATTTCACTCAAAGGAAGCACTATTTCTGACATATGTCTATAGCTATATTTATTTCATGCATGTGTTGCTTGTTTTATTACTGCTCCGTATTGTTATTGAGCAGTCAATAATATTTTATGGGTATGTTTTAAAAGCACTTGTCTGGAGATTTAGTGCAAAAAGGAGATAATTTTCATTAATATTAAAAGAACTGGTAAATTATTGCACAAATTGAATTTATTTACCACCTTGTTTTATAATGACTTATGGAGACAAAACAAAGAGAAAGACATTTTCAAAATTTTATTAATCAGTATGCATCTTACAAGATTAAACTCCTTGTGGAGAATCCTGAAAAATTCTGATTATCATAGATTTTTTTAAAACAGAGTTCCTCATAACCAAGTTGTACTGTATTGGTAAAATGATTAGTCAGTTTGCCTTGGGTATTGGTCATTTTAAAAGGAATTTGTATTGAATGGTCAAGAGTCATCTAGAGTGTTTGTAAATTGTAAAATTTTTTAATAGTTTATAATTGCATATAGATCTCTATAGTAGATTTTTTTTTAATGAAAAGAGGATAATAAAGTTTTTTGATCCACTTCCTAGAGACATATTACTGTGATAGGTTACTTTCTAGAGTTCTGAAAAAAACCTTTCTGGTGCTTGCTTAGCACTTTTTCATTGATCATGTTTTCTATCTTGCTCAAGAAAATCCTTGATTTATATTCTTGGCAAATGATGGGTAATAACAAAAATATGAACAATATTTGAAATGTTAGACAACTCTTTGCACAATTAATTCTATTCCTGTGGTCCTTAATCACTTTTTTCACTGTCTCAACCAAAGATGCACACTTTAACACTTATACTAGTCTATTGGGAAAAAAATTGAATGGATTTAAGAGGCTGCAGTTTTCAAATAGGACTGACCAAGAAGGTCTTGATTTAAATTACTCTCCCCTACAAAATCTGGAGTCTCTGAAAATATTTTCCTGGAATAAAGGTATAGCCATTGCAAGGTCTTCCAGATGGTGTTTAGGTAACTTGTGCTTTGTTCCAAGTCTGATCCCGGGCGGCCTGCCATGTACAAAGGAATAACAAACCATTCGTGATGGTTATATTATTTTAACAATATTTACACTTTCTTAATACTTTATCAAAATAACTCTAAACAGATGTATAAACTCTGTTTTCAGTAGCTTAATGAGACAAGCTCAGTGATTGATATAGGTTGTGTAATATTTTATTTCACAGCAAAAACATCAGAGTTTTTATTGGCTTTTAATGTAGTTGACAGAATTTTTGAGTAATCTTTGGTGTAAGAGTTAAAGAGATTCAAGATAATACCAAACTTGTATATTCTGGTAAGTAAGAGACTATATATTATAAAAGTTGTCAATTTCCTTGGTCATGTATATATTTTTCATTGAAGAATCCTGTCTGTAGAGTGCAAAACTATGAAGGCCTAATTTCTTTTTGGAGTTTTTTTTTTTCATTTTAAAAGAATTATTTTTAGTTCATTCACAGTATTGGAAATGGAACTATATAGTAAAAGTCAAGACTATGAGCAGACAATTGTCCCATGGGGACTAATTAATTCACAATTCCTGTATCCAGCTAGCACTGGGAAATTAGATTGCTTTATTCCCGTTATACCATGAAATGATAATATGTATCTTTTTTTCAACATTTTCTAAGTTAATGATTAAATGTATTTATCTAATTTATTCTTTTTATCATAGTTATATGAAGAGATGAGAAAATAGTGAAACATTATAAAAATGAAAAATTAATTGACACTTAAAAATTTTCTGCCGGCATGCTTTTAAAGTTTCAATATTTTTAAATGGATATTACATGTACACAGAGTTTTGTTTAACTGACACAGGCATGTTGTTACTGCTTTGGAATTATCCAATCTTGTTGACCCCTAGCTAACATTTCTAATTCTCCTAATGATCAAACACAGTGTATTTGGTGCTAATGGATTTAGTTTTACCACACTCTAGAGGGGCCCAGACCATTTAAAGAAAGAAAAATATTTCGCCTTCTTATATTTGTCAGCAATTCAGAAATTTTATTACAAATGGCTCAAGAATTCTCATTGTCTGGGTGCTCCTTTTCATTATATAAAGTGATTCAAGACATTTATATGTTGCCACTTTAAAAGACCATCAGTAGCAACTAATGTGACAGATTTTGAATGACAATTTTCTGCTGGGGTTAAAATAAGTAAGTAAGCAATCACTGAATAGATTAATACAATTGTAAGGAAATTAAATTGAACTGTGTCAGTTTGACTTTAACTGTGGATGTTTAAATAATTAGACACACCTACATGGGGGTCTATAGATGTGTTTATACAGTAAGGTGTTGCAGAGAGAATTGTCTGTTTTTTGTTTAGGTAGAAGAGGATTAGAATTACCTTTAAGGGACTCTGTGTAAGAATTGGTCTATGAATAGTTCCCTGGGGTAGACTTAATGAGAATCTTACACCTAACTTGATAGCCCATGTCAATAGGATGTTTCATATTAAATGGCCAATTTGTGATCTATACAGTCTTTTCACAATCAATGCAGTTTTAGGACAGAATTTTACAGAGTGTGAAACTGTGACCAGAATATATACTTGGAATCAACATTGTGAAAATATGATTTTTCAATAGAAGGATATTATTGATAACTGCATGTATGCTATTGAGGAAAAAAAAATTGGTAAGTCTCAACCTTTAAATACATGTGTATTAATTTCATTTTTACATAAAAATTAAAATTTATTTTTATTAAATATATTAGAATTTATTTTTTGTTGTTGAAATAAATAAAAGGTAGAAATGGAGCGTGCTAGCTGCCTGTCTGTAAGGACAATTATAATTTACCAACAATTTTTAATAGGAAGTAAAACTTATGTTCTGCATGTTTTTGAACTTTAATTTCATTCTTATATTATCCTTGTCATATGAAAAGACCTGTCCAATTAGGAAATTATTTATATTATAATTTTTTAACGGTGATTAAGTAAATGTCATTTTGGAGCCTCATTATTATCAGTCAATTATGTACATCTTTTTCTACGTAACCAACAAATTGCGGTAATTCAGGGCCAACAAAGTTCAACAAGAATTTTCTGAATGATTTTTACATCAGTTATTTACAAAACATCTGTGAATTACTATTCATTTTAGCTTTTCCCTCCCTTTTTGGTATATTAATCACTGTTGTAAAGCTGTGTCATAAGTAAAATGAAAGTAACAGAAAATCAAGTGATATGATTCATTGAAAGTATAATCATTATAATGGAATTATATGATAGTCCACAGAATTTGTCGATTCATGATCATTCCGAGAAATGACATAAAATCATATTGGTTGATATGTTTTCTTTCATGTATTTTTTAAAAACCATATCTAGCAAGAATTGATTTTGCCAAAAAAAATTATGACTTATTTAATTCGTTGAAATGAAATTATACAATTTCTTTTTGTTAAAATGAGTTAATTTTCATAATTATAGAATTTGTAAATGGCAATATTTTGTTATTAACAAATTCTATTATTATGAAAAAAATTTGTTATTTTGTATTGTAATATTTTGGAAATCACCTGGTTCTTCAGTGAGTATAATCAGAAAGAAAGCATGACGTCTAGTCAGGAAAATCAGGAGATAAAAAATATTTTGGTACCGTGACATAGAAACTAGTTGAAATCCTAACTAGGTGCAGTAGTAGTATTGTTTTAATGCAGAATTTAACCCTTAAAGCTGCATTTTCTATGCCATCAAGACCATGATTTGATTTCATTAATCATTGCCTGCTCCTGTTGCCTATTTGCTTTTGGAAATTGCTTTGGTACTCACATGCGGGTTTGTTTAATAAGTACTTCATTTGCCTCCCTGATTTGGCTCAGAATGAGATATTAGTGGTGTGATTTGGTGATTCTGGTCTGGCATTCTCATGCGATTTGTGGATTAATATAAAAGGAAATACTGGTGTGTACATGATTCAGAGAAATTGACTTGTGATGAAAAATTTTATATGATTGATTTGGTGTCATGTTCTTCTTTCATAGTAAACTGCACAAAATGATTAAATGTCACAATTTTTCGCTTGAAAAATAAGTCAAATGAGATGTTGGTTAATAAAATTATTTCAAAACGTTACACACCTTATTTTAAATTTTTTATAAGTAGTTCAAAATAGAAGTGTCAAATGTAGGATGTTTTATTTGATTATGAAAATGCATTAATATGTTGAAGTGTGTAGGCAAATACTTCAGATTTATCAGTCCAAAGGACACAAAAACAGAAAAAGGAGAAATAATTTTTTCATTGCAACAGAGGTGCGCAATCAATGCAATCTGATCGTAGCATATTGTCCGAGTGTAGATCTGTTTTTGTCACCTAATGGCCTTCGCAATCAATCAAAATTGATTGACAAGGGACCAATTTCTAATTAACAAGGGTGAGCTCTGATATTGTTAAAAGTTGACATGTAGACATTAAGGAATTTGAAGGAATGTTATTTTAAGTGTATGTTCCGGAGAATTGTGGCAATGTGTGAAGATCAATAACCCATTTATGACTGCAAACAGGCCGAATAAAAAGCCAAATTTGATGTATAGTCTGGCTGAGTGTTACATCAATGAAAGGGCCTCCTAAGTCTGAGGAGTGTTAAAGGAAGATAAATCACCATAAGAAGAGATTATCTGGAAATTGAGAGCTCAAGGCTAAAATATTGTGAGTATTTTATAATCACCAAGATTCAACTGCGCTGTATAGAGTTTATTTTAAAGACGCTTTTGAAATGGTAAATTGTATTTGCTGAAAAGTTCATTGTATCGTCCAAAGAATTTGTGAAATGCTGACTTTAAACAATACTGTTGATATCCTTGTTTCATCAACTTATTTGCCAAAAGCTTGCTTGATATTAGAAATTGTTTTACATAGAACGTGCTTTGTATTGAAACAACTGGGAGACATAAACTCCATATGCAAGGGGTAATAGTGAATAAGGGCATGCAGTTACATGATGAAGAAAAGTTGAAGCCTTAAAAAAAAAAGTGAAAATTTTTTTTCTGAACAAGGGAACAAACCTTGTATGACATAATATTACATGGTCATCTCAAATCAAGTCCCTTTCATCTTATTAATAATGTCTTACTAAAAACAGTGTCCTTTGAGTTTGAGATGACCATTATTTATGAAATTTTATGCAAAAGGAAGAAGGGGAATAATTTAATGATAGTAGAAGACTATACTCTTTTATATCTGCCCCTCTCCCCCATGCTTTAATGGTATCGGGATTTTGCAAAGTATAAACAAAAGTAAGAAAATTCTCCAGTTCCTTGAAATCTATTATCAGTTTTATTGTATATTTGCATATAAAAATTAGTTTAAGTGGATTGCAGCAATCACATTGTGTAGGTATACAGTATTTATAAACTTGAAAAGAAGGATAACTATTATCGTATACCAAACTAACGGAAGAAATCTAGATGTCTGGCATAGAAAATGTGATGTAACAGATAATTGAGAAGTGTTTTCATGATTTGAAGATTTATGAAGTATTTCAGTTAATTTGTGAGGTAATTTGGAGGGATATGGGTAGTTATTCTAGGCAGCTTCTTGCAGATGCAGGAGAAATTTTCAGCACCTTGTGCATCAGACTGGAGATTATAGCTGATTGCCTGTTTATTTTTCATTTCACCTCAAATAAGCTATGCATGGTTTATCATGTAGATCATCTACAGATGCTAATGATATTATCTTGTAAAACTAAGTTTTTGTTTGGGATTGTAATGTTATCTTCATAGCTGCTGGATTAGATTTAAAAATATTATATGCACAGATGTAAACAAGCTTTCTCTTGTAGATCTATAATTGTACTGTTTAATGATCAAGCTCTGGAATTAGACAGAGGTGAAATCTTTAAGGTACAGAACAATTTTTGGGATGTTGGATAAAAATCCGTCTTGGAACTGCATGAAGCTGGATTTCCATTTCAAATATTGTGTGAAGTGTTTGACAATAGAATTATATTTTATTGACTTTCAATTAGTGAAAGTATTGGTCTTGCAAATATTGACGAAGATTACACTTGCAACAGAAGGCCAATGAAAAACATGTTTTTCCAAGATATTAATGCAAGTATCTTTTCAGTCAACATTAACACTTTGATGTGTTAACTAATGGAAGAGATAAATACTCTGATTTTCTCTTTATTTCAGTTTCTTTCATAGTCCTATTTTTGTGCCTAACTTGGTGATTAGAGTGAATAAAGGAAGGTCTCTAGAAAATGAAGAAAATAAAGGAATTTGGGCCAATGAAACAATTCTTCAGATAATTGATGCAATGCTTCCTTGGTTGCTTTTAATATTTTATTTATATATATTCATTAATTGATTAAATAATCACAGGCATGAAATTCCTCAAACTGCAATATTGACAAAAATTTATTTTCAAGGAAATGCTCCAATTTGTTTGATCCTGGTTTTACGCAGTTCTGAAGATCACTAAAGGTGAATGCATTGATGTTAACACTCTTATAGTACAAATTTTACAGTATGTGAATTCTTTATCGTTTTTATTGCTATCTTATTGTGGAAACAAAAACTCAGTAAAAACATAAGTTATTTGAGTAAAAATGGGGGGCATCTGAAGAAATTGCTTTGCGTCAGAGCGTTATTGCATTAAGGTAAAAATTATATGTGCTGCCTTCGAATTGCTATGATGGAGCATAATTAACAAAGTTTTACCTGCTAAATCTGCCAAGATCTCCTCATTTTGCTTAGGTTTTCTCTGATGTTTGATTTCATTGTAATGTAATTTTCATAATTTCTTTTGGCATCAGTTTTTTTTAACCATGCTGTTTTGTCTTGTTGTATGGGTTATTGTTTTGCAAGGTATGAAAGCATGAGAAGACAATGCTACAATGAAGCGCATTGAAGTGGTAAAATTTTCTGCTTGGATGGAACGTTTTGAGCTATCTTTAGACACACCCATTTCTTTAGAAAAGAAAAATCGGTCAAATGATTCAATCGAATACCTGTAGAACAGGTATTTCATAAATATAATAGCCAATGAAATTGACGGTCTACATAAACACCGAGTAAGCACGTGTTCGACTGATACATGTGCTATACAAACTTAAATAAACATGTTAAAATCGTAATTATGTACAAATTCGATGCAATGCGTGTTTTACATAAGCGGGAACTCTATACATAGCTCTTTCTTATTCAAAAATCTTTATTTCAGTGTAACTCATGTTGCTTGTCGCGGAAAGTGTAGTGTCCTGAAACATTACGACGAATATTCCTTTCTCGTTTCTAAAGAAATGGGCGTGTCGTTATGCTATAATTGACGTTCAAAACATGACTCAGAACGTTTCGTCCAAATGGAAAATTTTACCACTTCAATGCGCTTCATTGTATTATGGGGGAGAGGTTTGCTTAGCTTAATGTCTACAATATCTGTCACATTGAGGTACATGTATAATATAGACCAGGACAGATGTGGATCTTAAGCTTGTTTTGTTTTCAGAGCTTTTGTCATCCTCCAACATACTTGTTCTAGCAACTAAAAATCAATCTAGGAAGTATTTTTTAATGAAATTAATTAATTATGCAGTATAGTGTTTCAGTTTTTGCATATGTATCACTTTGCAGTAACAGAATATAAAAAAAAGCTTTTCAATAAATAAATTTGCATGCATGAATATAACATGTAAAAATGCAGTTACAATTAAAGGCATTGAATTCAAGGACAAAAATTTTATTTATATCCAATATTTTATGCAGACATTATGCTTTTATTATAAGAAAAAAACCCTTGCATGCTTATGGCCCTCTGGTACAACGCGTTGTACAATACTGACTAGCTGTCTTGAAATAGGAGCTGTCTTTTACAAAGTGAATAATTATCAGAGGATTTAGGGGTGGGGTGGGGGCTAAAAACTCCAGACTATTGCTGATAATTCACCCCTCCCACTTAACAATCTCTTTTATTAGAATCATTAATTATCAACAGCTAAGATTAAGTTTTTAAACATTTTAAAAGCACTTCTAGATATGTAATCAGAGCATGGGAGGGCATAGCTTTAGTGAAGCGCACAGTGATTAGAAGTTTTAATCCCCCTATCATTGTTAATCTTAATCCTTTAATCTTATTTGCGCTGCTGTACATAATGTTTTTTACCCCACATTTGCGGGTAAATATTTCTGTGGTTATTGGTGTGTAATGTAACAACTTTATAGTGAGAATTTCTCAATGGCTCAACAGTTTCTTACATAAATATTTCATTTGGAAAGTAAAAGCATCAAAGAGCCAGACACCAAGAACACAGGTTTGTTTAATTATAATTAACTTGTAATGCCACAAAATTCAAGTCCTTTCAAGTTTGTCTTAAAGAGTTTAATTTATATATCAATATAACATTTAACCCTAAGAAGGAGGGTTATGTGAAAGGGGGGAGGGGGTTCTACTATACTTTAACACTTCTGTAGAGATGGACGTTCATTTTTGCTTGGCATTTTTTAATCAGTACTAAAATTTATCTCTATGTTATATTCCACATAAGTTAAGAATGACTTAGAACTTATGACAACTTTCAATTGTTCATCAAATTGTGAAGTTTTACTGTTTGTCAAATTTTAAGTCAATCTGCATTTTTGCCATATCCATTCTGGCAAAATGTGAATTATTTTTTTAAAAAGATACTCACAGGTATGTAATCAATTTTAGTGAGCTATAATTCCTACCCAAAGTATGACTTACTGAAAAGGAAGCAACAAAGACATATCAAATATTTTTTAGCAATATGGTTTTGGGGAGGACTGATAAATTATGCTTAAAATAGATATAAATGATGAAAAAAATTCTGTTCCTGGAGACATATCCAGAAGAGATATTTCTAGAAACGTTCTATCTTGCAGGAATGTTTTGTACTAATTGGCAAGATGACAAAGTATAACTTGTGGCACAGTGACAATTGATATATAGCAACAATAAAAATGGTATTTTCTTGGTGTTGGGAAAAGAATTTACCATATGTCATGAGTGAATGCCTTAAATTTATATGTTTTAGACATGACTCTAGAAGCATATGAGAGAAATGAACTTTTTTTCATATTTTTCTTTCAAAATGACTGCTCGCACAATCTTGTTTCAATACAGTGAAACTAATGGTTATAACAAGAATTCTAGGGACTTGATACTTCTCTATATGCGTAATTCGTTTTAGCTGTTTTATGAACTTGTTAAAGTATACAGCAAATTTGCAGCAATTATATTTCAGTTTGAAATGTTAAATGCAAAACAAAACTTGGAGAACTGAAGGTTATTAATAATATTTGAAATATAAATGTATACAAAAATAATTTCAAATCAATTAGTTAATGTTTAGAATTTTTGAAAAATTGTTGTAGTTACAGTGAAAATATCTTATATTTTACCTCTTTGGGACACAAAATTTATTTGCAATATTCCTGAATTTATTGTGTCAGAATTTGTAATTGTAAAATTTTGCAAGAAATTATTAAGGATTTTGTCAGGAATAAAAAAAAACATTGCTATATGTCTGTAAATTTGCTATATCCATGTACATACTAATCAAGATATGTGCTGGAAAATCTCTTAGACTGATAAACTTGTAATCAAAGTTTATCTTTCTGTAAATTTGTTTAAGTTCTATCATATATGTTATTTAGACAGAGTATTGATGTTTCTTTCTTCTTTGTTTTCAATGAATTCTACATTTAAAAAAATCCACTGCCTTTTAGCTTTATGGTTTTGAAGTCTTTTGACTTAAACATTTTTGAGAAAAGGAAAAGTCTGTCTGAAGTTTTAATTCATTGATTCATTGATGTACTACATAAAACTGAATATGGCTTTCCCATGTAAATACTAAATTAATGTCTCCCAATGGATGCACAGCTCTGATTGCATATCGTACTTAATATGCAACAAGGGCTTGGATAATTCGGTCAGAGTAATGCATAATATTGGAAGAAGATGTAGATATATGTCTCAAGGGCTGTCCAATTTCTGATATTTGTTGTCTTATCTATTCCATAATTATCACAATGTAATCAAGATAGCTATTTGTTGAAATGGAAACAAATCGTATAACGTATCGTATCGCTTCTATGTCAATTACATGAAGAGTTAAGCCTCTCTCATGTGTTTTGCATTAAAGAGATGCGATGCGCATTTCAATAAGTTTCATGCAGTATTGGAATGGCATTTAAAGCAGTCGTTCATGATTGCTACTGCGGGTTTTGGGTAGGCTTTATCTCATGTGTTTTTCATGAAAGATACAATAAAAGATGTAAGTTTGATTGAAATATTGGAAAATATGGTTTAGGGGGATGAACTTTTCTGAAATCCAACAGCGTGCTTTTTTACATTAATGGGACATTTTACGAGCTTCTTTCTCTTCTTTCCGCAGGATTATTATTAAAAGGCATTCTCACCAATAAAACAGGTATATTCTGAAAAGATTTCCTTACATTGCAAAACAACATTAAAATAAAAAAAACTTTCTTATATTACATCAGTTTGGAAAATTAAATACTGAAGTTGTTAGCGTGTGGAGAATTAAGTGTGAATTAAGGTGTGATCACCAAAGGAAAGGTTTTTCTCCTGCGATAGAGAAGACTTTACATGTGTGTGTAATTATGCAGACATAGTTCCCCCTGCAGTAATCGGACGTGGCAGATGACTCCCTATACTTACTGTATACCTACCTCAGATATTGTGAGCAATCACTTTATGTGTTAGGTACCATAGAGGTGGAACACAAATATTACAGTGGCCTTTATATTAGAGGAGTTTTAAATTCAAACGATTCTCAAAAGGATTTTACATCAAATTTCTAAATTGTGTGTCTTTGATTTATTTTCTATTGCGTGTGCTGACTTTACATTGGAATTTGTTAATTTTTTGGTGATTGCCTGTTTTATTGGAGGAATTTATAAATTAATCCATCAGGTAAAAAAAAAATTAATTCAATTTGGACATATGTAAATATTGACAAAACGTAATTTTAGGGTAATGAGTGTTGAGTTACAAGGTACCTAAGACTTGTCCGTGTCGATGGCAAAGGAGTTGTATAAAACATTAATATGAAGTGTAATGCATGTTTATGCCATTATCACAAAATATGCTGGTAAATACAAGATAAAAATCGGATCAAGATGCACAGGTGCTGCTATTTATAAGCCTTGTTCTAAGATACATCCTTAATGTCAGAATCTGGTCTTTTACATGAGATGTTCTTTATTATGCCTGGTTTTATATTCCTCACTGCAGAAACATGCAGTGGGGTTGAGTTGCATGTATATATTTTATGTGGATCAAATGTTTCATCAAAGCAAGATAATGCCGATTTGTATCAACACATTTCTATGATAAGGGAGAATTGTTGGTTGCACACTTGCACAACTCTTTTTAACAAACAATTCGGAACAAATTAGTAATGACATAGTTTCGTTCTTTCTTTTTTCTGTTTCATCGTAAAGTATGTATCTTGCAGTAAAAGCATTTTACTTCTTACAATATATTTAGTTACACAATCTTTTCTCTGAACAAAGCCTCTTCAAGATGCTTAATGTCAACTTCATGAAAAAGGACATTTAATGAGTGAGGATTACAGGTACAATATTTGTTCTATCAATTAAGTGATTGATTAATTAGATCACACAATACAATTTAAATAGGTCAGTCTCTGGTATTCTGCATTTCCTATTACATCAGGAACAAATTGTTTTACCTGGACATTCAATCGTTTTATCTTGGTAGACATTTCAATTTAATGAGCTTATTTATTTTTGTGTGTGCCATAATTTCTTCAGAATTTCCTAATAAGAAACTTTTTTATCAAATGGATTTTCTGTCAATATTTTTTTTTTACGATTTTTTCTCCAGATAAAGGAAAAATTTACTTATTAGCATAGGATGCACGCTTTTTAAAGCCGTGAATATTTGTGAATAATGAAAATTGGATATTTGACACCATTTATATAAAATCTTTATGCGGTAATGCTGGAATTATTTGATTTTCAAACTCGGTTATAGTCAGCTGGAGGAGGCATTGTAAGTTTTCAAATAGTTTACAGACAATTAATGGCTTGTGTTATTAGTTATTACCAATGCAAGGACGTCTTTTACATATGAAAGGTATGTTTTTTAAATTTTGATTTTCATCTGAATTTTTCATGCTGTCTTTATCAAATAAAAGTTTTTCCCTTTGTATTTTTTTCTTTTGAGTATTAATGTATAAATTAATATACAGTCTTTTAATATATTTTCAAAAATGTTCCATGAAGATTTTTTTTTAAAAAAAAAAAGTTCAATTTAGCATGAGTTTTTATTGTAATTAAAAAATTAACAACAGGTTTACTCATTTACCATGTATAGCAGTATTCTGGAAGGAAAAAAGTCAATTATGTCTTTTATGATCAGATTTGGGCAGATGCATATACATAATTTTTATATACACATCTATATAGGAAAACAGAAGTCAAACAGTTCACTCAGCAGATGCTATGAGGAACTTGATTAATATGAATGACCAAATGGAAGTGACCGTATGATCTGGAAAGCTTTGTTTAGGCTGTGTCTACACAGTGGTAGTGTTCAGTGAGTAAGTCTCAGTGGGGAGGCTGCTAAATGTCTGTTACATGGCTCTGTGTTTTCACCAGCTCTGTTGTTACATATTGTGTTCACTATTGTTTGGGAATCCTTCTGGCAGTACTCCATATTGCCATCAGTTCAGATGCACTGAGAGAATCACAAGACTATTGTATGTGACCAAAAAAATTTACATTTCATGTGTATTAAAATAGTGAAAATAAAGTTATTGTTTGCAAATTTACAATGTACAGGAAATTAATTATGCACAGAACAAAACCTGACTTCAAGGGCCGTGGTGAAGACGTCATAATTTTCCAGCTACGTAACCCTAATTAAGGAAGGCTTTGTGATAGACAGGTTCTTTGCAGTGGGTGAAAAAAAGGCATTATTTTTTGGAACATGCTTGGATATGCTAGACCTTTTAATGGGAGCAACAAATGTTATGCAAAGAAAAATCCTGCAAAAAATATTGACAGTGGTAGTCAAATCATTTCGCAAATGAATATCCCAGAGTATTTTGTAAGGAATACCTTTGCACTTGATAGCACAGCACCCAGCATTCATAATTCACATATTTTCATATTTTTTGATTGATTTGTGGTAGGGTTGATATGAGGAAAAGAATGACAAAGAGATTAAGATATGGAATTGTTATGCAACCCTACATTGAAAAGCGAAGGATGCATACTGGCTTGCAGTTTGTCATCAATACAGTACAAATGTAACTTTAAATGCTCCTAGTTTTTTCATGGCACCCTTTAGATTTTTACTGAAATTGCTGTAGAGTAATGACAGATACATTTGTGCATGGTTTTGAAATAACAATGCCTATTAGTATAAAATCATCATTTTGAATTATTATCATTTATGTAACAAGCTTACGCAAAAGTGATGGTATATATTCATGTTTGACTATCACGACCTTTTAATTCAATCAAAACTGTAGAGCTACATTCTTGCCAGAGATTTCTGTTTAAAATCTTGAAACCATCTGCACTTGGTAACACAATTCTGTACTTTACACAAAACGCATTTTGTTACTCAATTTTGTGATTTCTTGATAAAGACAAAATTGTATTGATGAAATCTAAAAGTGTCAAATTGGGTGTAAGACTAAACTTGGTAGTGTGGACCGATTTGTATATGCTCTTTGATGGCAACGAGGGTGTCTGACAGATTTGAATAATTGATACAGTCAATGAATTGATTTATTTCAAGGCCTTATTATTTCACAATTAGTCATTACTTCAAGTTTGATTTAAAATCTATCAGAGAGACTATTAAGAATTATAGACATTAGTTTTCAGTATTTTCAGAGTAGCACTCGAACTATGCGCTGTTTGAAGGATGCTTTTATATCTAAGGGTTGTAACGCAGTGTGTGGGAACATGGCTATAGAGTATTCAATAGTAACAATATTAATGTGTTTGTTTTTGAAAAATGCGCAGTTTTATTGGAAAAAAAAAATTTCTTCTAACCGAGAAGGTGTGTCCACCATGTAAAGCATGAAGACTAGATTCAGAAACAGATATTTATGCTTAAAATAATTTTTTTCTAGGACAGAGACAATACAGAAGAGGACATATATTTTTTTCTGGACTTCAGTCTGTTATCATGAAAATTCAGTTTGAGGGATTTTAACTTCATTTACAGTAAGGTAAGTTATAATACTTAGAACATAAGACATGTAAATTAGTCTAAGGGAAAACAATGTTTAGAAAAACAGCAGAAATGAATTTGTTTTTGTGAGGATTAATAAAAAAAAATGTACCATGATTCCAAAAAAAAAAAAAGACTGATTGAGATGAATTACCGTATAATTTAAAAAAAAAAAACTTTTAATTTTTGATATTTAAAATTTTTCCATCCAGCTAACAGTTTAGAAAATTTAAGTTGCTGGTTTATTATTTGGCTGATATAAATACAATACTGTGTTCAGAAAACCATTGTTGAGACCTGCCATGGGTTTTTGATGATGTCAGAAAACTTCTTTGACTACAAGCACAGCAGAGTTGCATAAAATTGACTCAAAATTAAGATTTAAAGAACTACAGCACTATCAAAAATATATTTAGCTTACAAAGTAATTGCATTGTTCTACTGTTTGAATCTTTTGTTATTCTGGGACTTAACCAGATTATTTAAAAAAATGATTTATTAATCTTCCAGATTAAAGATCTGAAGTTAACATAGATTTCTGGAACAACTTTGCAAGGAGTCGTGAACTTCTCTTAGTTCATTGAAAATTGTTTACATAACTGTTCATTTACCATTATTAATAAAACACCAATTTCTTGAATTATGAAACACCACATGTAAAGTTTTGTACAGATGAATGTTGAAGATAAATATATACTTTTCTTTGCACTAGGGATTACCTACTTGTAAATTAACCTTTTTGTATTTGCCATTAAGATCAAAGCAAATGTGCAATATGCAAGTAATTCAAGGTTATTTTGCTTTCTTTAATTAAATTGAGAGATAAATGTAGACACCCTCTACACATTACAAGCGTAGGTTAAATACAAAGGTCAAGAAAATGAGACAGTTTTTACAAACAGTCTGAACAGATTCCTCGAAGCAACGTCGAAAAAAAATCTTATATTAAAAATCAAACGAGTTAGGAAAAAAGTCAGTACACGGCTTCAATGTTTTTGAAATTTTTTGATCCTGTATTGAGCTGTATTTTTTGAAGAGCTTTGAACCCCATTACATCTCTGTACAATATTGTAGGATTCTGGTGTCTTCTTTACATGATAAGGTTTTCCGATCTTAGCACCCTTATTCTGATAGAATAATAGAATTCAAATTGAATAATCTATCACAGCATTGAGTGATTCAGAAGGAACACTCAGAGAATACAGATATGACCATTTGCTGGAAGCAGAGGAACCGAAAATATTTTATGATTATTGAATTACACAACATTATTTTCTTTGGAGATCCACGGATATGATTTAGAATACAATGTGAAATCAACAGAGAGCTGTTTGAACAAGAGATATTTCTTTGGCACCCTGTAATACTTTCCTTGTTTCTCATTTGGTGTATCGTATTGAGTGACGTTGAGAGTAGTTTCGATATTTTACACTCAATTTACATCTAAACAATTACTCTTCACTTTCCATTTTGATCTTTATAGTGTTATCGTAACTTCAAAAAAAGTTGACATCTACATCTGTATCAGGAATATAAATGATGCGATTCAGGCATGTGGCAATCATTATATATTGAGCTCACAGAAATTACACAGACATAGTTACAGAACATCTATTTTACATAACCCAACATTACGGCATATTGCCTAGGTTGGTGGAGGTAATATACATTTGTTTGCAGTGACTTAGAGGTTTTGGGTGTTGGATTCTTTAGACATCAGATATGTAATAATATTATGTTATGGCACTCCACATCAGATGTTGGTAAGAGACCTTGCCAAGAATTAATGTTAGGAAGGAAATAGCATGTGACAGAATAAGGCTTGTCTTTTCTTCCAGATTTTTTTTTAAGTTATAGAATGACATTTGCAGGTTAAGATAGTCATTATTCAGTATTTGAAGTACACATGGCCTAATGTCTGAAAATGCACTAGAATTTTCTCTCTTTTTTTGCAGTGCACTTTTATCAGTTTGATTTTGTTTGGCTGTTTTGTGAAGTCTGGGACTTAATGCATAGGAAGTTTGGAATTTGAGGCATTCATATTCTTACATAGGAAACAATGTAGGCAAAATAGTTTGCTGAATTGTTTTTCATCCAAAATATTGGACCTCCAACAGACTTTACACATTATAAAAAATACAAAAACAATGGTGTATTGTTTCACAAATGTTGCACTGGCAAGGGAAGCTGACTTACAATGCCCGGTACACAATGAGGAGTCTGGTGATGGAGTCTTCAAGGTTATGCTGCAGATCAGGAGTCTGGTGTTGAAAGTCTTCAAGGTCATGAAGCAGAACTTCTGGATGTTCTTTGCATTTGTTTGATGTAGTGATCTAGGAAGAAGCACAAATATGATGCATGATTTATTTCCTATATTAGTAATGCCTCCCAAAACTAATACACATATCACAGTTTAACTAATGTTTCTTTCTTTTAGTTTAAGTTTTAAAAAAACATATGAAATTGAAAGAAATGTGGTATTTGTTTAAAAGATTGAATGACCATCTAGTTTTAGGACATGTGCCTAATGAAGTGTTGTTTTGCTTCTTCTTAGTTTGAGAGTTAGATAATTAATAACTTGTTGAAGTCATTCATATTTTCAGTCATCAAGCTGTGTGTGTTAATTTTGTTAATTAGTTCTGGAGATTTTTACAGGAGTGGTACTCTTATTGTTTTTTGGAAGATGAAGGAGAGGCCTTAACTATTTAGATTTATGTGTTTAGTTAATTGTTGAGGGCAGGGACCTAACCCTGTAGATAATTCATGGGTGAGGACATCTGGAGATGATCTGTTTCATCATAACCTGAAGTACTGGTACGCTAATTATGCCTCAACATCAACATTCATTAACATCAGTACTATCTATATAGCCCGGAACAGACGAAACCACTGGGTGTTTTGTCATGACTTGTGGTGACAAGTCCAGTCTATCCCAAAAGCACCGGTCCGTCGGACAAAACAGGTGAAAATCTGATTGGTCCGATGCATTATCTAGTAAATTCGGTCCGTTTGTCCGAGGTTCGTTTTGGTTGGATTTTAAATTTTTTATTTCGATTTCGTCATGTAGACACTTAATCTTAAACCAAAAGACACTTTTAAAAACCTATTGTATTTGTTGATTGTGATTTTAAAACCTACTATAAAAAATAATGTTTGTTACCCATTCAAATTATCCACGAGTGGATATTTTCTGACAATCAATCAGCCGATTCCATTTATTTAAATAAAAAAATTAACTTGTAACTTTTACTAACTTGAGACATAAAATATGTCAATCTACTTTACAAATTACCTTAAATATAAAGAGTAATCATTATTCTAACAACAATTTCCCCCTACAACTTTGTGAAGTTTGTTTTCTGCCGCTAGGTAGCCATTTTGGATGCCATGTCGGGTGTCCACTGGAAATATGACACCTGGTATTCAGTCCAGGGATGTTTGGCCATACATAAGCAAAAAAAAAAAAGAAAAAAAAATTCATGACCTAACGACTCTTATTTTGGGGGGAATGTTACAGGAAAAAAAATTAAAGCTTAATGCATGTTTACTGATTCATATGCCATGAAAAAACATCGTGGTGATCATTATATGAAAAAGTTTTGGACCGGTGAAGCAGTCTATCCCAAAAGCACCGGTCCGTCGGACAAAACAGGTGAAAATCTGATTGGTCCGATGCATTATCTAGTAAATTCGGTCCGTTTGTCCGAGGTTCGTTTTGGTTGGATTTTAAATTTTTTATTTCGATTTCGTCATGTAGACGCTTAATCTTAAACCAAAAGACACTTTTAAAAACCTATTGTATTTGTTGATTGTGATTTTAAAACCTACTATAAAAAATAATGTTTGTTACCCATTCAAATTATCCACGAGTGGATATTTTCTGACAATCAATCAGCCGATTCCATTTATTTAAATAAAAAAATTAACTTGTAACTTTTACTAACTTGAGACATAAAATATGTCAATCTACTTTACAAATTACCTTAAATATAAAGAGTAATCATTATTCTAACAACAATTTCCCCCTACAACTTTGTGAAGTTTGTTTTCTGCCGCTAGGTAGCCATCTTGGATGCCATGTCGGGTGTCCACTGGAAATATGACACCTGGTATTCAGTCCAGGGATGTTTGGCCATACATAAGCAAAAAAAAAAAAGAAAAAAAAATTCATGACCTAACGACTCTTATTTTGGGGGGAATGTTACAGGAAAAAAAATTAAAGCTTAATGCATGTTTACTGATTCATATGCCATGAAAAAACATCGTGGTGATCATTATATGAAAAAGTTTTGGACCGGTGAAGATTCGTTTGGTCCTGTGAAATTGTGTAAACTGTCTGTCCGAATGTCCTGTGGCGATTTTTCTTTTTCGCGAAGACTGAGTGAAGATTCGTTTGGTCCTGTGAAATTGTGTAAACTGTCTGTCCGAATGTCCTGTGGCGATTTTTCTTTTTCGCGAAGACTGCAAGTCTTAGAAGTACTGAATATTTTTGTGTACTGCTTGGTTGCATTTTTTGTTGAAACCTTGAGCAAGCCAGACAATATATTATATAGTGTTCCATGGTTTTTAGAACTAGGTATACCTACATATTAAATAGGGTTCCAGGATTTTTAGAATTTGGTATGCAACTTACTTATATCTAAAAGCTTTATGATGTATTTTTGGATTTTCTTAAAAATTCCAACATTCAAGAAAGTTTGGAAAGTTTTCATAACTTAGATATGTATAGCTGTGCTTGTGTTGGCTTTTACAAGATTTCACATGAAAATGTGACAATCATGTGGGCAAAATATATGCATAAATATTTTTTTCAAGTTAGCACATGATTAAATAGTTTACTCCAGTATTCAAATTTGTTTTTAAACCTTAGAAATTACAAAGAGTACAGTTTTACTACATGTACTATAATGCAATATACAGATGAGACATGAAGGGAACTCTTTTGTTTGGACTCCCATTAAATTGGTGACATCTTGTCTGTACTCACATTAAGCAGATGACATCTTGCATTGGTCTACTTTTTGCTTTATTTACACTGGACATATATGGACCAGTATCAAACTAGAAACTTAGATATCGATCTTCTTATATGCAAACTTAAAGCAAGGACAAAGAAAAATTATGATGAAAAATAAGTTACAAGAAAATCTTCTCCAAAAGGAAAAGAACTGCAAAAATGACCCTGCACCTATTGCACATGGGTTTTTCCTGTGTTTGACCATTCTGAGACGGAAATGCCACTGAGTTGAAATATTATCCTTGTAGAGAGGAAGCTGATGAGTTGAGATAATTTGTGAGATATCAGACGCTGGCCTTGTACTTGCCCCCAGTGACCACAACTTCCCTGTCAGGGCTAATCAGAGTGGTCATTTACTGCAATGGTCAGAAAATACAATAATGATCCTCTGACAGTTTTACAATAGTCAGCATTCTGTGTATTCAATATTCCTTGTTCTTAACTATGGAATTGTTTACCCTCACAATAATAAGCTAAATTTTGCAGTTGTTTTATTTTTCAAAATCTTAATAATTCAATAATGCCCAATAAAACATATATGTTCAGAATCACTTCAGATAATTTTCCATCAGCTTTTATAACATTGTTTGCAATGCAATTTTGGATGCACATTTTTTTTCAAAGTATAAAAGAATGGTGGTGGGAGGTGAATGGGTTCAGTATTGGTATTGTTTTAATGCAAGTGGTACTAGAATATATATAAAGATTGTAACCAGGCTATTAACAGAATACACTTAAATCTACAATATATTATTCTGTTGGGTCACTTTGTTATGTATTTTACTGTTCAGAAAACCTCATGCAGATCCTGGTATTTTTTTTTTACTAGTTTCCTGCAGGTCTCTCTGTTTGTACAGTGTTGAACTCCATAATCATCAATCCCAGTAGCTAATTACAGACATTTTAAGGGATTAATACGTTTATCCAAATAACTTTTTATTTTTCTACTCTGGGACCTCTTGTTGATAAATGATGCAATTCAGGTGTAGTTCAGTTTAGCAGGTGCTCCAAGGAGAGACCTCATGCAAGTTTTCAAATTCTGCTGCAACAGATGAAGAAGTGGATTCATTTTGTTTTTAAAATCAATTTGTAAGTTTCAGTAAAAAGTTTGCAATGATCAATGACTACCTGTAGATATGCCAAAATCAGAGATTCATGGAAAGGAGGTTTTTTTTTAGTAAAAGTGGAAATTTATGTCCTGGCTGCAAAGAAATGGGCAAGTTTTTGTTCTCTTTAGTAATTGTGGCAAATGAGAGTTGTCGACTGTGTAAATTTAAAACTGCAAAACAAGCCTCCCCACCAAAGATGCAATAGACAATCAAAGCAATCAGGAAGATATATATTGACAGATTATGGCTTTAAACAGGCTCATTAGTTTGTTTTTACCTCAGTTTTTTTTCTAGTCAAGTTTGTTAGTATTTAATGTTGTTCTCTTAAGATGTAAGTAAAAGGATTAGCTTCTGTGTGTGATGAAGAACAAATAGGTCTAATTTTGATGTAAAAGCAGGTACAGAAATAAATTCTGCGTTTAATATTGTTCAACAAGATAACAGTTGTGAAGAACTTAACAAGATAAAGCCCAGATAACAATGCATCTTTTTCCCTTCAGAATTATATGGTAGAGAAACAATGTGCGTGGGTTTTATTTTAATATTTTTTGAAAGAAAATGGTTTTCACAAAGAGCAAGATTTTTTCCTTTAAGAGTGAAAATCAGCAAGCATCGAGCATTGAGTTAAAAAATGTGGAAAGTGGCATAGAAACAGATTTGGTTAAAACTCATATATAAATTTTCAGAACAAAGGGTATGATAGAAAAAAGCAAGCAAAAAATAATTTTTCGCATTGTTGCTATGGAAACCACGCGCCTTTCAGATAGCGTGTTTGTACTTTATCATGACACTTGAATTTATGGTTAAACAAATACTTTTTAATTACTAGTCATTAAAAAAGCTTTTTAAATTATTATTTTATTTATATAAATGTACTCTATTTTAGCAACTGTTGATTTTTGAAATTCTCTTCACCTTTTGATAAATATAACTAGTTTTTGGGTGTTTATTTTGCTTTAAAAAACAGCAAATTTAAAGTACTTTATAAGAAATCTACAACCACATTAAAGCTTATCAACATAAAATATTTATTAAACAGTATTTCTTCTAGAAGAATCAAGAAAAAAATCTGCAGGCAACTAAAGCATTTATATATGATAACTGATTTAAATCCACAATTTTCTGTAACTTTTGCTTCAAATTACCTCCCTTTGGTGTAGCTCTCTAACATAGGAGGAATAAACGGTAGTTTGCTTACATTGTTTTCAATAACAATATACAGAAGACTAGCAGAAAATTACAAACTTGGAGCGGTCTGAGCCTCAGTTTTGGCATTTTCATGAGTCTTAATTACGGTGAGTGATTGAAATTTTTACAATTTACCATTACATCAGTCACTGAAGAATGTATAACATAAATTAACCATGCAATATAATATCTAACACTTGGCAAGTGTTTTTGCACATTTTAATTTAATTCTGATTGATTAATTATGTTAGCATTACTTTAGTATTTTATAACAAAAAAGAAAAGATTATGCATTATGCATGGCCTGAGGAACCAGGAAGAGGGGATATCCCCCCCCAAAATAAATATAGCCGACATTAAACTAGAATATGAGCAAATGAAATTAAATCCCCCAACTTAGATTGTATCTACGGACCTAACGTGAAAATGTTGGTCGTTATCAGTCACATAACTTTATCCCAAATTATAAAGTTTAATTTGAATTTTGTTTAATGTTAATTTGTTGTATTCACGGTATGTATGTAGCCAAAGTCACTCACCAGCTATAATAAATTTAACTTTATTGATGGTCGGGTAAATAAAAATTTTGTATATAATGGTAGATATCTTTATTTACCATTTAAGATAAAACCTGCTTTTTACATGAAAAATTATGAATTTATGAAAACCAACACTATTATGAAATATTTGCAAAATGGAATGACCTTTGTTATGGCGTCCGTAAAAAAGAAAAAGGGGACAGGGGGTTAACTCTGTACTTAGTTAATATATTTCAGTTTAGGAAAGGGGATTACCTTGGAAGTATTGTCATACAGACAAATGTATTATGTACTGTAGTGGATTAGTAGTAACTGAATTGTATATATACCACAGTAAAATAATTAATTAAAAAAGAATTTTTTAAGCTGATGTCATCCAGTGTTTACTTATAAAAGAAAATTCATATTCAGCTAGCATCTTCTCCGTACCACTGAACTAATTTAAGTCAACTGGGTTCAAATAATAAGCATCATGCATTAGATTTAAAGCACGTAAATTTATGAAATGAATACTGTAAACGTATTACTTTTGGCTGTGTATTCTTTTTAGCGCCTTTCGCGGAAAACAGCCTCCGCTAAATTAAGTACATCGCTAAATGCTTTGTGTATAAAGGTTTATGTAACACGCATTCAAAAAGCGCTAAATCAAATCCACGCCAACATGTTGAAAATTCAAATTTCGCCAAATATTATACACGCCAAATATAATACATTTACAGTATCTATACTCCATTTTTTTTCTTGAAGGGGGGGGGGGGGTTATTGGAAAGAAATGAAAAACATGATTTAGAGCTTTGACAAAACCTAGAACCAATTGACCTTTTTATTGCAAGTTTTTAAATTTAAAGAATATCTAAAATCAATGTGGTCTCAACTTTGTGTTGTATAATTCTGTTTTTAGAATGAAATTCGGCACTTTGAAGCCAAACTCGGAAAAGAAGCGGAAAACAGAATTGGATGAGCTGATATAGAATTAGACAGGAAAAACATGTAAATAATACATTTAGTAAAAATGTTAACTTTTTAAAATAAAATGATAAACCACTGAGATTTCTTGGAATTTAGTTGATTCCAATAAACATGCTTTGCATTCATCATAATTCCCCAAGCTCAACTAGAAATGGTTCTAAGTATACTATATGACGACAAAGCTGTATAATAATATTTTTATGTTTTAATGTTATCACTTTTTCAGATTATGAGAATAAATTATTACAGTACAGACCATTGATGCTGGAAGTGAGTGGATAGGGTTACCGGAGACTCAGGGATCCAGAAAATAGATTCATAAATTGTACAGTGTATTCATGAAAGTGGATAAAAAAAAATGTTCAATCCAAGAATAACATTCTTTGTTTGTCTGTTAGCATTTTTTATTGATGTAAATCTAATAACTATCAATTTTTAGCATGCAGATTCATAATCATTAGATAGTAGAAGAATCTGAAACATATAGCTTTATATTCTGCATTTTGAAGTATCATAATTAAAACAAGGTCAATATTAAATGATCAATTAATTAATTTCAAAACTGACAAAATGTTTTTGTGAGAAAAAAAGAAAGAGCGCTTATTTATATATTGTTCCTAATGTACCACTGATGTTGGTGTGAGTGAAATAAAAATGATGATGATGAACTTGTTTAAAGTCTGACGACACGTTCCTCAAATTTATGTTTTGTATCTCTAGGTAATATATACCAGTATATATGTAAAATATTCATATTTGTCATTCTCTTCGGATTTCTACATTGTTTTCAAAATGTTTTTAAATATAAGTACATTTGTACAACCAAAATTTTGATATATGTCATTTAAAAGATTTGCCCATTAGGGTTATTAATGAATATCTTTTAGGGTCAGTTCAAGTTAAGACATTCATATATATATATAGCCCTTCAAGATTTTTATTTTAGGCACCAGTAGCTACTGAGGTCTTAGCTGTCTTGCAATATTGTTTCTTAATTAAGACATCAGGAGAATATAATATATCATTGGTTCAATACCAAAGGTTGCAGTCATTCGTTCTTGACAGACATGGTATCGTTTTTGAAAGTGCATGGTGTGGGGTAGGCATAAAAAACTGCAAGAAAAAAGTGGGGAAATTCTCCAAACGCGCAAGGGGGGGGGGGTTAAAATCAGGTTATGTTAAGAAAAAAGTTGGGTGGGGAATCCCCCCTAACCAACCCAAACCTGCTGTTACATGCCTGATTGATATGGTTTACTTTGAAATTATGTGAGCTGTCATAGTGACTTTCATAAACTAGAATTTTTGTGAGCAAGCTCATAAAATGATACCCACCCTCCTGCTATTTCATTAAATTTTTTTTATTTCAAAAAAAGTCCAAATATTGATTTAAAACCTTTTTAAAATTTTGCTAGTACAGATATACATACCTAAAATGACTATGACATACATGTATACTCAAGTCATGGGTAGTAAAACCGTTGTGTTGAGCACAAACTTCCAATTTCTCTTCATTCGAAGTTAAATATGTAAATGTGCCAAACTCATATAGTACACTTTTACTGCAATGACCTTGAAAAAGCTATGTCCTTGAGTCAAGGTCAAACACGTCCAAATGAAGTTAATGAACTTTGTTCAAGGTCATGACAAACCTACAGCTCAAAAATAATCCCTGAGATGAAACTTCAAGTCTTTTCATTAGAATATTACAGAAAGGGCAAAGATGGAACTATTCTTCTACCAATGACCTTGAACTTGTTCAAATGACCTTGGTTAAAGTTTTTGACACATCTCTAGATCACAAGCAATCTTATTATCAAGTAGGAACTTTCAGTGGCACTTCATTGAAATGTTATTGACATGGCAAAATGTTACATACATATGGATGGGTGAACAAGGTGATTCCTAACCCCCCCCCCCCCCCCCCTCCTTTTCCAAGTTTCGTTTGTGAGGAATATAAAATTCCTTTTGAAATTGAATGTGCATTTATTTATCAACACTAGCAATATTATGAGTATGCTCTAATCAGAACCAATATGACCAATACAATGGACACTGTACATGTATTCAAATTACCCCCATCCCTTCAAAAAAAGCTTATAATTGCCAGATTTTCACACATTTTAAACCATTTGTAACTTTTTTCTACTAAAGTTGCCTGCAAATTTTATTGTATAGATATGACATATAGATAACCTCTAACAAGATCACATCTTTCATTTTTCCAGCAGTGGTTGTAGATTTTGTGAATATAGTGATAAACATATGTAATTTTTTCCCAAATTTATAAGCATTGACGCCATGTTCTTTTCCCGTTGTCATGGCAACAATATCACTGAAGAAATTTTGTTTTTCCTATTTTTGGAGAATAAAGTAATTCCATCTTTTAACAAATAAAGTAACCCAAATACCTTATCTTATCACGTTCAGAAAACATATTCATAGAAAAATGTCTAAAAATCATTGATTTTCATAAGGATTTATGAACCCGTTGCTAAGGAAATGAATTTCCTTGGATACCAGTCCCTTCATACGTTCGAAAAAAAAATTAATTGTGTTTTAGCATTAGGTAGGATAAAATCTTTCATATACCAAAAGCTTTTGAAAAAATAAAATTTTGACTTTCCATTCAATGCTTGATGCTTGCTGATTTTGACTCTTAATTATCATACAACATATGATCTCAAACTGTTTTTATGAACAAAAACTAGTTGTTTAGCCTCGCATTGAATGTCCTTTTCTATACAGTCTCACGGTCTTGTTTTCTTCCTGCATGGTTATCCAGCAAGATACTTTTCTGTTTTGCTTGTTCTGATGAGAATAATTAGAAAAGAACTTAATATTGGAATGTTAATTGAATATCATAGCTGTAACATTTAAGAAGGGAGCCATCATATGCCATTATATATACAAATAAAAGTGCTCACTCTATTCATAAGATGTAAACGACTCTGAAGTGTTTTGTAACCCATTGGTTGTAACACCTATTCCGTATTTTCATCTCAATGTTTTCTGAAGCATCATAGACCCTTAGAAATAGGTTAGAAAATGGTGTTTTGTTGGATCATGATGACATTACTTGAAACAGATACACAAAAATCATAAGAGTAGAAAATCTGTTTGTAATTGATCATCAAGTGTTGTAACCAAAGAATCCATACAGTGTTAGTTCACAAGAACTGGGTTTTTTCCTGGTTTTAGTACTGTGTAGGAGAATCAGTAGTGCTATTATACTTTAAGCACCCATTTCTTGGCTTGGTTGAAGCAAGCTGCTAGACAATTTTAAAGTACACTGTTAAGATTTGATAATAGGAACATTTTGACTTGATGACATCTGAAGATAGCCTTTATAAAACTTTTCTAATGCCTCGTTCATTGAGCTCTCTGATTGGTCCTATAAATGGCATAATTTTAGTGGTCAGTGGTAAAATGATCAAATAAAATAATTGTGATACGTGGTAGGATATTGGTAATTTCTAAATGCCAGCTGGATAAATGGTATTATGCTGGACACTTGTGTAAATGGAATTGATTTTGGTAATGCAAAGTGGATCTTTGTGGTGAAATTGGCAATGGTAAAAGAATGGTTACTGGAAGAAGTGGCGTGTAGTAATTGTTGAAAGAAATGGAAAACTTATATGAGGTGGCTTTTAGTGGCTTAATAAGTAGAAAAATAAAGACATTATGATGTTAATTTCATTGACACTGTGATTGTTAATGTGGTTTGTGGTGAAATGACGTAGCTGTTGATGAAATGTAGCAAAGGGATTGGTGATATAGAAAATGCTAAGCAATTGATAGCACAAATAGCAACATCATGGGTGGTAAAAATTTGATTGTGGCTGGTGATTAGATTGGTAATTGTTAAAAATATTGATTCCTGTCAAAAAAGCTGTGGATTTTTTTCCTTGTGACATTGGAAAAATCTGACCTTTGTGTATCCTTACTGTGTTCGTATGTAACAGTGACATTACAAGGATAAAGAAGGCATATTGGCCATGCAGGTTTACCTACAGCATTGATGGATGTGGTAGTAACTTGCTGCAACATTTGTTCTGTTGTCTAACCAGCCTTTTTCTTGTGTTTATCAATAGAAGTCAATATGTTTGCATGTTCCTGACATATGAAATTCATCATTCCTCTTGCATATGGAGTAAATCTGAGGCTTTTGAAGGCAATATTCTCCCAAAAGCTGAATGATGAAGTGCATTCACAGTAAAGTTAATCCCACTGATAGCAGTTAAAAAACATTCAGGATATTCATAAATTGATTCAAAATCCTTTCTTTAAATAGTAATGAGCAATCAAAGTGATATTTTGATTCTATAGGAATTTCATTGAGTATATTTTCCGGAATAATTAGAGAGGGGTGAATCTGGTATAGCACCGTGTGATATGATTTGGGAAACCCTTAGTTTTTCTTCAGTTATGCAGCACAATAATTACCTAGCAGTACCTTTCTGGAGATCTGCAATGAACTGAATGCCTGAGAATCTGAGAAGGTGGTACCCAGTGCGTGTGGGTCTTATCTAGCGGTGCATTGACTCCTGTCATATTATGATCCCTGATATTGTATGTGTGACCTTTTTGTGGTAGGAGTAACCTCCCTTGATACCCATGGTCAAGTGATTTATTGGAAAAGCTTATCGTTCACTATAAAAATAACTGCTGATGGTATTGAGAGGAGGTGGAAAGAGCATGAAAATACTTGACCAGATATATAAGAGAGCATCCACTGACTGCATGACTTTGCGATTAAGAGTTGTTATTGTTGAAGTTTTTGATTAACAACAGATCTAGACAATTTCTGTAAAAGACTCCCTGACCAATACATATGTTGTTTATATTGAATGTTGATCCTTGAAAATACTGGCTGTACACTACAAATTATGCCAATTTAATGGTGAGTTTGGATGAAAGAAGAAAGCTCTGGAACAGTTTTAAGAGGCATAAGAAATGTTGTGTTCAAGTAGAAAATTATTTATGGATTCTTCATTCTTCTAGAAGATAATCAAATTTTCTACTAAATGATAACTGGTGTCCCCCTGTTGATAATTCTTACAGTAATTCTCCATTGTGGGCTTTATGCTTTCTTTATTCTCACTAAGCAGGTCTTCCCAAGAGAATGATTACTGGTTGCAAGATGTTTACCAATCATTCTTAATATGTTTTACCACCGAGAATATATCTCCCCACAAGCAAACCATCATCACCTGTTAATCCCCAATAAAAGACAACAATTTGATTGATGGTTATCTAATGAGCCCGTAACCATCAACTAATCGATTAAGATATCACGTTTTAGCAGTTGCTTCATTTTTTGGTCATTTCTACATGCCTCCGATGTGGTATGCAGATATAGACATAATTGTATCAGATATTGGTTCCTTGATATTTATCAAGATGGCCATTACTGGATCATTATCAGTAATAGGTCCAAGCATGATGGGACATAGTCATGCATATCTAATAGGTCCTGGATGAAATTTCTTAGGAATCTTTCAGTTTATTGGAATGGAAGAACTTTGTTCTTGGACATACTAAGTATAAACACACAACGTTATGTGTGAGGTTAAAAGATTCAAATTATACTTAAAGTTTTTGCTTATAAGTAATAATCATCAAGATATCTAACAGGCTTGTGTGAGATCCAGTATGGATACTTATCTTAATGTAATATTCTTATTGATCAAATAATGTGATTTGTTTGCCATGCTTTTTTTATCACATAAACAGACGTGGGTCTGATAAAGGCAAATAAATTAATTGATGTTTTTTACCAGTAGAATGATGAAACATAATTCTTTCTTGGAAGGAATATACTCCCAGCTATGAAAGCTGCAGCGCTTAGATGATGCATGATTTGACCAATTTCTTAAAGAGATTTCAGTCTATTTTAGTACAATAAATGAGGGAGATATGCATTCTTGAATTATTTTTAGTTTGTATACATGATAAATGACTGGAAAATCCTTAATTTGCTCTGTAATCACTAAATTAGAAAAAATGAATGATTTTTTTTAAAGAAAGTTTGAATGCAGTGAAATTATTAGAAGAAATTGCTCATTTATTCTCTGGTAAAAAAAAGTCATCTGGATTATCTCTTTTACTTTTATAAAACTATTATATCTATTTCCAAACTCTAATTAAAGCTTAGCAAAAATATATCTTTCCCTTCACGAAAACAGGAAGCAAATTTTTACCATAAGAATAAGGAAACCTCAAAGTCTCTGGGTATCTTCTATCTTAAGGGTGAATAAAACATGCAAATACATTGCAAGCACAAGTAAGCACATGAATTAAAAGGTGATTAGTGCTTGAACTCTGTAATGTTCACTGTTAATGAAGCAATACTAATGTTATTGATATATATAGTGTATTTCTTCAGTGCAGAAGGTATTGCAGAAGGTACCTTTATCACAATTAAAAGCCTTTGTTGCAATAACGCAGCCACTGGGATTTTTTTACTTGTTGCGTCAGTTTGCCAGTCATATGGAAGCATTTACACAATTTGTTGGCTTTTTATTTCATGGATTTGTTTTCTCCCACCAAATACACTGGGTGAATTACATCAATATGTGATGTGGCTGTAAATCATATTATTTGAAATTACACAAATCAAACAAATGTGTCAATGAAGACACCCCAGTTCTGTGATATTGGCTGCATTTTTTGATGAAGAAAAATATTTTTATGATGTTGGAAGGTATGATCATCTGGTAATGGTTAGTTGATTAGACTGCAATATTTTTTTTATTTCCTCAGTCAATGTCTTGTCTTTCTCCCAAGAAATCCTTCTTTAAGTTTAAAATAAGACTTGAAAGGAATATTTCTCTACATAATAGGTCCCTCCCTTGACAGAGATCTGTGGGCGTGGGGAGTTGGGCATGAAAAGCGTAATTGCTCATTTTTCATTCAGAAGTTTGAAAGGTGGATCTACCTAGGGAGTGGCATGTAGAATTTCAAAACTGAATGCATCATATTTAAAGAATTTTGTGTAGAAAAATATTTTAACCTATCATTTCTGCAGTAAATGGGGTTGAAATTCTCAGATGTTGTACTGTAAACCAACTTTTATTCGCGTGTGAGAAATTTTCGCGATGTTTGTGAGAGCCTCGTCATCTCGTATATTTCTCGCCGCGAACCGATCCTTAAAGTGTATGTGTCAATTAACAACTGATCCAAACTACGCTTGATCGCAAAAATTAATTGTCGCAAACTAGTTTTCACCTGGTTAATCGCGAAATAAAGTTGTCGCGAATAAAAGTTGATTTACAGTATTTGGCTATTTTTTCTTTTCATTGCTTTTTGCAATTGTTTTAATTCAAGCATTAAATATATTTACAAATGTGTATTTTTTATCTCTATGAAATATAAATTTTCATTTTTTTTACCTGGGTAATTGTCCGTGATATTAGGAGAATCTGATTGATCAGAAGTGTATTTTTACAATGCAAGTTATCTTCATTCTCTCTGTATAGTTTTCTTTGAAACTCAAAAATGATGTAGCAGTTTGGTAGTTAAAAAAAGTATTGGTATAGGAAGTAAGTAATAACGGCAATATTTTATCAGTGGAACATGATTATGTCATATCCACTACAAAGAGTCAGTGACTTCCGAAAGTATTTGGACAACTTTGGGAATCCTTAGCGCTGTCTTGATTTTGCAATTAAGCCAGGGAACTGTTTCATTACCTTGTGGCATACCTTGGCTTGTTGTTGGTTCAGATGGGATTAGTGTTTTGGGGGATTGCTCTTAGCTGCTCAATTCTGAGATAGGGTGAGATATACCAGACCACTTCTGGTCACTGTGTGGGCAGTAGGGAGGAATCTGATTGGTCAGTTATTTATAGAATAGTGGGAATGTTCTTTCAGTAATACTTTTTTTGCATGATTACTTTTTGTACGAACACTAGTCAGTGATAAATAATAATAATATGCTATAGATCTTTTAATACTATATTTTTGTGCCCCAGGCATGTTTGGATTTAACTGCACACCACATGACATATAATATGACTGATGTACTAGTGAGACCCATGCATGCAATTTCAAAATTCAGTTTTAAGTTTGTTAAGAAATCTATTAATTTCTTTTGTTAATATAGAAAAACGTAATATTTTGAAATGATTTCTTTTGATAGGTTGTGATCTATGATGCTGCTTGACTGGTACCCAGTTTGAGTGGAGACCCATGTGACAGACCCAGGAGATGGGCTATGGAAAGCCACAAATGACATCACTGATTATACATTCCTCACTGTTAATATCATTCCTAGTCACTGTGACAGACTCTGCCAATGGACAGTATAGATGGAGGACAGGTAGGGATTTTATTGGGTACGACAATCGAAAGATTGATGTCTGATCTACAAATTATATTCAAATAATAAAGGAGGACATATGGAATCCGGTTAGGGCCATAGAGTGCGATACGTATAGTGCTATTTTACATGATGGTGCAATAAAACATAAAAGCTACACAAAACTAAAAGATAACTGCCTTGCATTTTTTTCCTGTTTAAATAGGTTAACTGCTTTCATGAATTTAAAAAAAACTCTGTAAAAACAGTATAATTCTCATAAATTGGTATTAGGGCATATCAGTTTCCTGAGTACAATAAATTTTGTATGAGTACATTTCAAATCACTTCATTATACATTTCAAATTATTAAATTCTTTCTGATTAGTTTTAAATCTTTGGAGTGTGAGTATACCACACATCAAGATCGAGTTTGAACTGTCAGATATAAAGCTCAGGTGATGCGGAATATTATTTATGCTACATAACTTGGCAATAGAGGCAGAATGACATAGGAACTGAGAGAATCTAATCAATGAATGAAGATGGGCATCGCTTTGATTGTGATAAAACCCCTCGGAGTTTATTCCGTACACACTGTATTAAATCAAAGACATGGATTACTAGGATAGCAAAAAATACATCAACAGACTGCCAGATATATCATGTATACTATTGCTAAGAAGTTGAGTTTTATAGCATTTTTATTTTGTAAAGATATTTGAGAGGCACTCATTTGAGAGAAGTTTTATTGCTTAAATCTTGCAAAATGCCTTAACATAAACTTGTTAGCAGGATATGTTGTAAAAAACAAGAGAAAATTAAGCTAGTAAATCATTTCAGTTAAATGGAAGTTTTCTGAAAATAGAGAGTGTATTTTGAAGATGAAATGTATTAATATTATAAGGGTTATACTGAAATTAAATAAGTGCACATATTGAAGTTTCGAAATTTGGTTTGAAAAAAAAAAAAAGAATTGAAGATGCCTTTAAGCAGGGGGATTAAGTTTGCATTTAACTCAATCATGAAACCTTCTGTTTTGTGTGTGCTCTGCATGCTCTTTGGGGTTGATTATCAAAAGTTCAACATTTTCTTATTAAATAATTAAGACACTTTTCAATTTTCTTATTGTATTATTTGTAGCTTTTCTTGTTCTCTTTGTATTTTAACCCTGATATCTCAATTTCTCATATACTAGTATCTTAAAGTTTCTTTTTTCTTGGCACCATCAGATTTGAAATTACAAGGTTTGACAATAGATGTTATAGCAGTAAACACTACCCTATGCAGGCTGAACCCTGATTGACTCTGCAAAGAGATTTTATACTGTATACAGAGTTATTTTTGCCCCCGTTTTATTTTCGCTCTACCCTCATTTAGGGAATTTAAAACGGGGCGAATTAAAAGAATACAGTATAATTTCTTAAACAAAACTATGACTGGGCGAATTTAAAAGTGGGCAAAATTGTTTGCAAGTTTGAAAGGGCGAAAATAACCCTGTATACAGTAATATGAATGTCATCAATTCTTAACAAGTTTAATACTTTAAATTTATTGTGTAATTTATATGATTTTTAAGATATATTTTTGGTGTTTTTACTAGATAATTGGTCGGAGTGTGAGAAGCAATATGGTTGTGGAGCTGGAGGTAACCAGCATCGTAATGTGTGGTGTGAACAGTTATACCCCACGGTACGCGTGGTGCCAGACCACCTGTGTAAGGACGCGGGGTACGAACCATACAAAGTACAGTCCTGTTACAAAATGTGTGACTCCATCGGTGACTACCAGGTGAAATGGGTGACAGGAATGTGGTCCGAGTGTCAGGTGGATTCCCAAGAAGAAGAATGTGCCAGGAATCTGGGTTTTCAAACGCGGGTCGTTTACTGTGCTTACACAAGTACTGGTGAGAGGACAGAAGATTCAGTGTGTGCATCATTCATGCAGAATAAACCACCCACGAGACAGTCGTGTGAGTACAACTGTCCTCAGAACTGTGTGGTAGGGGAATTCTCCAAGTGGAGTTCCTGTGACGAGTGTCAGTTTCTAAATAGGAGTAGGACTAGAAGTATCATAGTGCCAAACAACAGCGGGGGCAAGGCGTGCCCTGCTTTTTCCGAAATGTCTCCCTGCAGCAACTGTACAGATAAATATTTCCTATCATTTACTCCATGGACATCTTGTCAAGCTTTCTCAGATTCTTTCAACACACGCATTCCATTTAACCCTCATATTGGAAATCAAGAACGCTCCTTCGATTGTTATAACATTCGGGGTCAGAAAGAAGAATTATCGTAAGTAAATGCTGGCAACTTGTAATATACATTACTGAAATCATGAGACATAAAAAATTACATTACATTTATACATGATTACTTTCAAACTGATCAAAGAAATTTCTCCTTTGCAAACTTAAGTTCCAAAAATTTAAGGGTAAATTCATATTCTATCATCTTTGCATATAAATAATTTTTATTTGTAGAAAATGTACAGGGAAGTTTAGGCCAATAGCATATCAACAATCCTGTATCATTGGTCAGGATTGTATACTAGGGCCCTGGCAGGGACTGACCACTATAAATCAGACCTGTGTGACAGAGAACCTACAGGTCAAGTCAGGCTACCTCTACAAGAAAAGAGACGTGATTCAGATCCCTCTCGGGGACGGCAAACCCTGCGGTCCTCTGGAGGAGTATACTCCGATACAGTCCAGCCAGGAGGTCAACTGTCCAAGGTAACTCATTAGATACCCTAACAAAATAGAAAATATATAAACATCAAATGGAATAACTGTTTTCTACTTTGTTAGTTGTGACTGTGGATGCTAAATTAATGTTTGCAATCATTCATTTTACTGACTCAACTGACACATCACCAGTAAACCTCAGTTTGTGAACGTTAAATCAGCATTCACAGTTGCAAATAAATGATGACAAGACAGTTATTCCTTAAATATGGTAAACAATCTTTTTTTCAAATTCATGAATGAATAAGTTGTAGAAAGGTCATGACAGGGATAAATGATAAAAGTTTTTGAGGTCAGTGGTAGAAAAGCCATGATAATGGTCACTGCCCTCAATTGTTTTTATGATTCTCCAATGATAGAGCTGCACATGTGGTGCATGCCTTGTTTTTATGCATCTTTTGTTGCGTGTTTTGCAGAACTCAGTGGATAATGTCTGACTGGTCGGAGTGTAAGCCAATCCAGGGTCATCAACAGTGTAACACAGGGATACAGGAACGCCACATCATCTGTGTCCAAATTGATCGTAAGTAGCTACCTTCTACATAAAAATGATTTACCAGCAAAAATGACAGTTATTGGATCATTATTGTTTCTCAGTGTTGACATATTCTAAGCAATCAAACCTGTAGAGACCAAGATGTTTAAATTTTTCCCTGAACATTACACCCTCTTTAAGATGACAGTACCCCATGACATTCATGTTTATTGTGTGTATACACACATTGATTTTCTTTAAGCCTCCCTATCATTTCATTTGTACCCAATTTTTTGTCATTAAAAAAAGGTGTTTGAGTAGAATAAATCAGAATTATTGCTGATGAAGTTGATACTTTGAGAACTTTTATTATGAACAGGGAGGGTAGAACAAAATCTCATGTAATATTCTATATTGGAGCTCATTTTATGTCTTTTGATTGGCATGATATCTGGAGGCAGTGAGAAGAGAAAATCCATATTTCGGATTAAAACCTGCATTGTCATGAATTAAACGCGGATAAATGATGAATTATGTCTCTTTTTCTTCCCTATTGATGTTGGGTGTTGTTCAGATGTGCGAAGATGCACTCGATTATTTTGAAAGTGATGGCTGTCGTGTACCAAGGAAGTAGGGGTAATTAAGTCTGAAAAATGAAAATGAAATGTTCCATTCCTATGGACTTCTTTTTATGAATTTTTATGCATTTGTTAGTTTTGAGCAGTTTTTGTTGGCATTGATTTATAGGAAAAGACTTGTAAATTTTCTTTGAGCATTGGATGTATTTATTGATGAAAATTTTTATGTCAGGAAGATAGTTTTGTAAAAGTAAAGCACATAAATTTTTCATTTGATTTTGAACAAAAATGACATATTTTCTAATATGTTAATGCTCACTTACTTCCTAAATATGCAAATGCTAGAGGAATAAAATTTTTAGTGTACTTCAGTTTTTGGTTTTTGTACATATAAACTGCTAAACATTCATTCATTAGCACTTGAACTTGTTTTTATGGTTCATTTTTGTCTCAATATTGATGATTTAGATTTTGTAATAAATGGTAAATTCTTTTATTTTTCTATTATGGTAATACAGAAATATACATTCTGTAATTAATGGTAAATTCTATTTTCTATTTTGGTAGAATATGGAAAACAAACCCCTGTTGATGAATACGAGTGTAGTCCTGACAAGCGACCCTTGACCTCACAGACCTGCCCCACCCAGTGTAAGACAGACTGTACTGTGTCTATATGGAGTCGCTGGTCTGAGTGTAAAGTGACAGACTGTGAGATGTATGCCAGGAGGCGCCGAAACAACAAGAAAACTGGTATAACAAATTTTATAAAAAATGTCAGGTCAAATTGTGCTTTCTTAAAAAAAAAATTCAAAATGATCATGATTTTTGTTTAGAAAATTGAAGTTGGTTGAAGTTTATGTAAGAAGTTAACTTTTTAATTTAGGACAACGTTACAGAACTCGCCAGATCAGAACGGAGCCTGCTGAAGGGGGACAAGTTTGCCCTCACCTGAGTGAAACTCAAAACTGTGACCCGGAACCCTGCTATACATGGAAGGTCTCGCAGGGCGAATGTCTACCACAGAGACCGCCATGTGGTGTGGGTGTGGCATACCAAAGTGTTTACTGCTTCAACCGCAACAATGTAAGTGCACTGCCTAATATGGGATGAAAGTCAACTAATTCTTCTGTAAGGATGTCATTGGTCTGATTATTCATTCACATATCATGTCTATTTTGTCCCTTTGATATCAAAGTTAAAAAAAAAACTACAATGTACAAAAAAAAAACTGAATTAGATAATATTTTTTTATACAAAGATTTTAGTGCTTAGGGAATCACTACGCTCTCAATTTTGTCCAATCAATAGGTTGCATTTTTTTTAAGTTTAAAATTTTCTGTGGTTTCAGACCCGGGTCAGTGACAGCAGGTGCTTGGAGCTGATGGAGCAGCCACCCAATGAAGTCATGTGTGTGGTGTCCTGCGAAGATGACTGTGTGGTGTCTGAGTGGAGCGATTGGTCAGAGTGTCCCAAGATCTGTCAGAACAACATGATGCCGGGACCCACAATCAAACAACGCACCAGGACAGTCCTCGCTCAGGCCTCGGGTCAAGGTCTGTGCACTGTGGTCATACATCAGATTAATTCAAGTTATTGTCTTTTCTTGTATCTAAGGCTGTGCTAAAATATTGCAAAATGTCTACAAAAAAGTATATTCAGATGAAATTCTCAGAAAAATTTCTTGGCTAATAAGGAAAATCTGTAAAATATAATTAGGTTTAACTAATACTTTTCAGAAGATTGGAAAATAAGCTGACATGAAAATTATTAACTTTCAATTAACAAATGTGTTTTTTTTTGTAGTAAACTGTCAAGCCAAACTGCGAGATCAAGGAAAATGTCCTACAGTGATTGAGTGTGACACGTACATGTGGCAGACGGAGCCCTGGGGGCGATGTGAACTGGACAGTCCAATCAGGGGGTGTGGTAGGGGGGTCCAGTCCCGAGCACTGGGCTGTTACAACAACAGGACTTCTGTCTCTGACATCAAGTAAGCAACAGTATCTTGAGTACACTGTACTATGGATATGTCTAAGTCAATGGAAAGTCCTGTCCACTTTCTGTTAACCTTAATATCTTGAATCCCTAAATATCTAAGTTCTTTCTTGCCCCTCTCCAGTAAAGATGGTACATGTACAATTTTTCATTTTTGATTTGAAATCAGATTGCACTATTTAATCTTGTTTGAGATGATAAGAGTTGTCCATTACTTGATCAGGTGTGCTATGGAAGTGAAGCCCTCAGCCAGACAGGTGTGTGTAGTGCCGTGTCCTGAGAACTGTAAAGTCTCTGTGTGGTCTTCCTGGTCAGAATGCTCAGCCACCTGTACTTCAGGTAAGTCACAATTTCAATGGTACCTTCACCAAATCTGCATCTGAATTTGTTTGTAGAAGGGAAAATTTTCTGACTTCCTTGTTCAGCTACCGGTAATTTAAATGCCCTGAAAATGTTTGAGGGAGCATCTACGCTTTTGTAAATTGGCAAGTTTATTAGGGCACCTACTGTGTAAGCAGAATTTTTAGCAAGGATTTAATTTTGGCATTATTAGCAAGGGTGGCAAGATCGCTAAAATTGAATATCGCTAAAAATTAATTGTGCTTTATTTGTATAGCTTCATAAGTGAGCTTTTTTAAAATCGCTGAAATTACATCTCTCTAAAAATAGAATACCAATTTTTAAGGACAAATCACTAGATTTGCGTCTCGCTAAAATTTCTACTTGTACGGTATTCCAATACCACAAAGGTATTCCATATTAATAAGGAGAACTAAGAAAGATGGGAAATCCAACAGTTTCTGTTATTTTCTGGTTAATTTCAGCCAACACTGCTGCCAATCCATCAAAAAGTCGAAAGCGCTACATCCTGATCCATCCCAAAAATGGAGGGGCACTGTGCCCCAACCTACTGAAGGAGATTAAGGTGTGTTTTGACCTCCCAGTTTGTAACCAGTACCAGTGGAACAAGACAGAGTGGAGCGATTGTATCCTACACAGAAAGGAAAAGTGTGGTCGGGGATTAAAGGCCAGGAGTAAGTATATTTACAGGAAATGCACGGACTTCATTTGAAATGATAAGTAAAATAATCACGAGGATTATATACTTTCCCTACTTACTGTATCTTCTCCCTGTCCTGGAGAATGTATGAGGTGATTTCCATGTAATTTTCAGATGTGACCTGTCTGCAGAATGATGGTACAGTGGGTCCTATAGGTAACTGTTTAACCAGTGTGGGACAGATGCCGGCTATTGCTGAGCCATGTTATGTGGCCTGTGAGGATGAATGCCTGTTCACTGACTGGACATCATGGTCAGATTGTCTACAGGGCTGTGGAAGTAAAAGATTCCGACAAAGAAGACCAAAAGGTAGGTCAGGTTGTAAACAGTGTAGCTGACTTGGTTCTCCAGAAAATTAAAATAATCGTGAAAACAATGTGTTCTGACTAGGAGAAGAATACTTTGAATTTTGCATTATCTTTCAAATTTTCAGTTGGAGGGAATGCACCACCAGAATGTAGTGATTTGAAGAGGTATCCTCGCTATGAACAGGATGTTTGTCTGTGTGACAGAATCACCCAGGAGTTACCAGCGGACTTCTCAGAGTGTATTCTGGATCCTCCCAAGTCCCCCTCAGGACTCCTCAGACCTATATCCTCATCGTACGTATAAACTAGAATCTCCTCAGTATGATGCTGTAGATTCCTACACATATGTGAAGAATTTATTATTGCATTATTATTTCATGAGAAGCTCTACTTGTGGGTAAAACTACTCGCTTTATATTTAGATTGATAAAATACATTGGAAAAATCCTTTTCAATAGATCATTCACAAAATCAAGTTCTTGTGCATTCTTTAGTCTCAGTGATTCATTTCAAGATCTGAAGTAAAATCATGAATCTACACCACACTGTATTTGAAAAGAGAGAATATTATGTTCACATTGATTTTCTTCTATGACATTGATATGAATTTTAAGTCAATCATAATATAAAACGATTTTTAAGATTGTTTACATTTATGCAAGCTTCTAAAATGAAGTCACCGATGTTAAAATATACTAAAAACCAAGTATCTGTTTCTAATTACATAAACTTGCCTTGCTTATTTGATATTAAACCAGATGTGATTTGTGTTTATACATGTATTTTTTTAAAACAGAAAGAGAGATAATAGTGAGACTTCTAAGGATGAGGGAGTGATCTGTGGGTGGGGTCAGAAGATCCGCTATGTGGCGTGTCAGACCAGCTCTGTGGCCACTAGTCTCAGGAGGTGTACAGAAGCAGGTAAATATTCAAAAGAGCAACAAAAAAAATACATACACCGTAGTTGTTTCCCTGACAAAGAAATATGATTTATGTGAGATTATAAGAAAAAATTATTTTATTATAGGTATCTTGTCTTTAGAATACAAGTTTTTCAGAGTTAGACCATTTGCCTGTTTCTTGATTATCCAAATTTTCACCATAAAAAAAAAAATTGACAAATTTGCTCTTTTACAGTGAGTTTGGAAGTTAAACATTGTAATATACCATGTCCTAATGACTGTAAAATGGCAGAATGGAGCTCCTGGTCAAAATGTCCCTCCAAGTGTCGACCAGGCATTCAGAAACGGGCCCGCTACATCGAGCAGTTAAACTCAGCCGGAGGTCGACAATGCCCGAGTCTAGATAGCACACAGACAGAAACACAGACGCACCTCTGTCACCCCGAGTGTTCACAGTACATCTGGAGGGCCTACGAGTGGAGCATGTGTAATAGCAACACCCACACCTGTGGTGACGGGACCCAGCAGAGGGTGGTGCACTGCGTGACGATTAACATTAACGGGGACACCACGGGAATTACCACGGAAGAGAACTGCGCGGGACAGGTCAAGCCCCACAGTGAACAGCCCTGTAGGATGGCCTGTGTCGGGGAGTGTGTGATGTCAGACTGGACCGAGTGGACAGAATGCCCCAGGGTAAGTTCTTCTTTATTTGAAATTGATTGATCAAGTGTCTCTTAGATTAGCCTTGATGTAATGCATCTACAACTTCAAAAAAAGTTTAATTTTGTAATTTCATTCTGGTGTAAAACCTAAATTTTAAAGAGCTAGATCATTAAAAAATCATTCCAGTAATATTAGAAAAAAGTACTTTATTTCATCATTCAAAATTTTAATACATATTTTTCAACAAAATGAATTGACATACAGTGCACATCTTTTACAGTTATTGTTTAAAATCTTTCAGCCCTGTTTAAATGGTATGTACAGACAATCTCGATCTCGTAAGATAATGCGTCAAGCCAGTATGTACAACCCCCGGTGTGGTGAGACGGAGCAGTACAAGGACTGTATCAAGGACATTAACTGTGTTGACTACCACTGGGAATGGATGCCGTGGACCTCCTGTCTCATCAATAACGGCCAGGACGAGTGTGGGGTGGGGCTGCAGGAGAGGTTCCCGGTGTGTAGGACTCATAATGAGGAGGATGTGGACGACCGCATTTGTAACAAGGTAAATATTGTACATGTAGAAAAAAAATGGATTGTTAAACTCGATATGCATTAAGCAAGAATTGCAGAATGCAAGGTTTATAATTACATACAGGTTTCTTTAGAGCTCTCTGATATCTTAATCAGAATTGTTAATATTCACTTGGATAGCAGAAATACAATAAATGTTTCACAAAATTTTGTTTCAATGTTTAGATATATGTACATATAGGATGTGTGTTTATTTAATCTTGAGCATGAAGTGCATTGTACATTCTTTGTATTGTAGATTATTGGCCCCCCAGACCAGAGTGAGAGGATGAAGCGATGTGAAGTCCCATGTGATGTAGATTGTCTGGTGTCAGAATGGTCCCAGTGGTCAACTTGCAGTCAGACTTGTGGACTAGGTAATCAGCTTTATTTTGAACAAGATTAAAATACAGAGTAAAGTTTGGTATCCACATGAATGCATATTTTTACATGAACTTGATATTCTTTTGTTTTTGATATGATTACTCCTTCCCTTTGTAATTTTACGTTTGATTGATATTTTAGGTAAGAGTACTCGGGAGCGAGTGATAGTGGAGCAGTACACAGGAAATGGACGTAAATGTCCCTCTGACCTCGTACAGTCCAAACCTTGTTATCCCAAAGGCTGCTATCGCTGGAATGTCTCCGACTGGTCTCCCTGTATGCCTCAGGTTAGTTACATGTGGAAGAGAGTAGAGTGAAATATATTTCATCTTCTTTAAAACAAGAGGTTATATATTTTGTTAAGAGTGAACTTTTTGAACGCTTTGTATTGACTATTCATGTATAGATTTACATTTGAGCAGCAATTTGGAATTTGCAAAGTAATAACCTTGCACAAAAATGAATCCTTTTTTAGCTTAAAAAAGCTTTTTATCACATTTTGTCCGGCGAAAATACTCCGTCTGTTTTTTTAAACTTTTCACATTTTCGACAGAAATCAATTTAACAAACTTGCCACAAAGTATCCTTGGGTGAAGGGGATTCAAGTTTGTTCAAATGAAGGGCCACGCCCTCATTCAAGGGGAGATAATTGGAAATTAAAGAAAATTTGGTGGCATATTTTAAAAATCTTCTTCTCAAAAACCACTGTGCCAGGAAAGATGAAACTTATGGGGAAACATCCTCAGGAGAGAGATTCAAATTTGTTTTGAGTGGGTAGGAGCTAGCAATGGTGACCAAAATTTTACATAGAAATATATAGGAAAATTCTTTAAACATCTTCTTCTCAAGAATGACAAAGCCATAATTCATCATATTTATATGGAAGCATGCTCAGGTAGTGTAGATTCAAGTTTGTTGAAATCATGACCCCCAGGGGTTGCGGGGCCAAAATGGCCGACCAAAGTTTTTAGAAATATATAGGAAAATTCTTTAAAAATCTTCTTCCCAAGAATGACAAAGCCATAATTCATCATATTTATATGGAAGCACTAGGTAGTGTAGATTCAATTTTGTTGAAATCATAATAGGGCGGGGCCAAAAGACAAAGTTTTACATAGAAATATACATGTATAGGAAAATTCTTTAAACATCTTCTTCTCAAGAATGACAAAGCCATCATTCATCATATTTATTTGGAAGCATTTTCAGGTAGTGTAGATTCAAGTTTGTTCAAATCATGACCCCCATAATTACAAAGTTTTACATAAAATATATAGGAAAATTCTTTAACATCTTCTTCTCAAGAATGACAAAGCCATAATTCATCATATTTATAGGGAAGCATGTTTATTAGAAATTTATCATGACCCCCGGGGGTAGGGCGGGGCCACAATGGCCGACCAAAGTTTTACATAGAAATATATAGGAAAATTCTTTAAACATCAAGAATGAGAAAGCCATAATTCATCATATTTATATGGAAGATTAGGTAGTGTAAATTCAAGTTTGTTTCAGTGTAGGGCGGGGCCAAAATGGCCGACCAAAGTTTTACATAGAAATATATAGGAAAATTCTTTAAAAATCTTCTTCTCAAGAATGACAAAGCCATAATTCATCATATTTATATGGAAGCATGCTCAGGTAGTGTAAATTCAAGTTTGTTCAAATCATGAAGTAGGGCGGGGCCAAAATGGGACCAAAGTTTTACATAGAAATATATAGGAAAATTCTTTAAAAATCTTCTTTGAATGACAAAGCCATAATTCATCATATTTATATGGAAATTTGGTAGTGTAGATTAAGTTTGTTATCATGACTAATTTGATGCCAAAATGAACAAAGTTTGATATATAGGAAAATTCTTTAAAAATCATTTTCTAAAAAATAGCAAATCCATGATTGGTCATGTAATGGATTTAAACTTTACAATAAAAATTGAGTGCTCAGGTGAGCGATGTGGCCCATGGCCTATGTTTCAAAAGAAGAATCTTGACTATTAAACAACTCTTGGAATTAAAATTTTCAAAGAAAAGTTGTTGAGATTCTTGACCTTTTAAAACAATGCCCAGATCTGTAAAGTCAGTGAAACAATATTCCAATAAAATCCTTGATAATTTTTTGACGGAAGACCTTATAGTGATTCTACTGTTTCTTATTATTATTATTATTAGAGGTCTCTGACAACTACTTAATCATGAAATTTTGGACAGATGTGTTGTAAGATAGCAGAAATACAATAAATGTTTCACAAAATTTTGTTTAAAACGACATTTTGTCCACGATTAACTCAAAAACGGTAAAAGATATGTGTTGAAACTTTCAGAGTTTATAGATGATGATCGATACTTTACATTGTACATTCTTTGCTACCGGAAGCCAATTCAAAAAGTCCAATTTTTCAACTTTCGTTGTTTTTAGCCTACCAGACCAGAGTGAGAGGATGAAGCGATGTGAAGTCCCATGTGTCTGTCTGTCTGTAAACAATTTTTCAAAATGCTACTCCTCCTACAGTTTTGATCTGATTTCAATATAACTTGGCATATAAGTAGACTACACTAAGATACATAATTCTGTGTAGTCACGAACGGTGTTGGCGTTGTTACTAAAAATAGAAATTTCTATGAAATTCTTTCAAAATGCTACTCCTCCTTCAGTTTTGATTTGATTTCAATATAACCTGGCACACAAGTAGACTACACTAAGATACATAATTCTGTCTATCGGTTTTTGATTTCGACGAACGGTGTTGGCGTTGTTACTAAAAATAGAAATTTCTGTGAAATACTTTCAAAATGCTACTCCTCCTACAGTTTTTTGATTTCAGTATAACTTGGCACACAAGTAGACTACACTAAGATACATAATTCTGTTTATTGGTTTTTGATTTCGACGAACGATGTTGGCGTTGTTACTAAAAATAGAAATTTCTTTGAAATTCTTTCAAAATGCTACTCCTCCTACAGTTTTGATCTGATTTCAATATAACTTGGCACACAAGTAGACTACACTAAGATACATAATTCTGTGTATTGGTTTTTGATTTCGACGAACGGTGTTGGCGTTGTTACTAAACATAGAAATTTCTGTGAAATTCTTTCAAAATGCAACTACTCCTACAGTTTTGGTCTGATTTCAATATAACTTGGCACACAAGTAGACTACACTAAGATACATAATTCTGTGTACGGTTTTTGATTTTTGAACGATGTTGGCGTTGTTACTAAAAATAGAAATTTCTGTAAAATCAAAATGCTACTCCTCCTACAGTTTTGGTTTGATTTCAATATAACTTGGCACACAAGTTAATTAAGATACATAATTCTGTGTATCGGTTTTTGAGACGAACGATGTTGGCATTGTTACTAAAAATAGACATTTCTGTAAAATTCTTTCAAAATGCTACTCCTCCTACAGTTTTGGTATGATTTCAATATAACTTGGCACACAGGTATACTACACTAAGATACATAATTCTGTGTATCGGTTTTTGATTTCGACGAACGGTGTTGGCGTTGTTACTAAAAATAGAAATTTCTGTGAAATTCTTTCAAAATGCTACTCCTCCTACAGTTTTGTTGATTTCAATATAACCTGGCACACAAGTAGACTACACTAAGATACATAATTCTGTTTATCGGTTTTTGATAGTGAACGGTGTTGGCGTTGTTATAAAAATGAATTTTCTGTGAAGCAAAATGCTAGTCCTACAGTTTTGGTCTGATTTCAATATAACTTGACATATATGTAGACTGCACGAAGATACATAATTTTTTTATCGTTTTTTGATTTTGACGAACGGTGTTGGCGTTGTTACTAAAAATAGAAATTTCTGTGAAATTCTTTCAAAATGCTACTCCTCCTACAGTTTTGGTCTGATTTCAATATAACTTGTGTTAAGGTACATAATTTTTTATATCCGTTTTTGACTTCAATGAACATTATTACCTTGCTTAATAAAGATAGCAATTTCTGTTACTCTCAAAATGCTACTTCAAATACAGTTTTAGTCTGATTATAATATAATGTGGCATGCAAGTAGACTACACTATTTAAAGAACATAAAGAGACTTATTCAAGGATCATTACGCTAGTGTAAAATTTCAATTCCCAACTGCTTAAGTACTTTCCTTTGCTATAAGTACAAACCAGTAGAGCTTCAGTCTCGACAGAGACTTCTGGTTCAATATTTTTCATTTATTTTTGGAATATTAAAAGAGACACTTCTATTGATGCTTACTATATAAGTTGTTTTAATATTGGTTAATCTGAACTCTAGATATTAATATTTGAAAATTGAAGCGGGTCCAAGATGGCGGCTGTCTTGTCAACTCCGCCATTTAAGGGGCTTATGGAGGCACTCGTTTGATTAAACCATTCTGACATAAGGATACATGAAATGCAAAAACTACTTGGACTCTCACGTAGTAGAACGTTGCAATTCAGTGTCAATCTTAAAAAAACTTAATTTCCGTTTCACTGCTTTAGTTTTACTGGGCTAGAAACGATATGTAATGTGTACGATGTGTTAAATATACTTTCCTAACGCCGAAATAAAATAAAAGTGATAAGAATGTTTTATTTAATTAATTTCATTGAAGCTATTGCACCTCTTTAATAGATTACAAAGGAAAGGTGCGAATATTTACGCGTGGCGTTTGACATGAAATTATGAATAGTGGCCCGCCTTTTATGATTCTTAGACAGGTGTACTGTTGCAAAAGTATACAAAGTATATTTAAAGCAGTATTCCCAATAGCTAAATGGTTCGCACGTTGGGGAGAAAAGAGAAAAAAAGGCGCATTCACGTTGGCGACCTGGATTCAATCCTCCTTGTGATCAAAATTTTGAATCAGTTTTCAGCTCGATTTTACAAAGGTAGATAATCTTTGATTTATGCATTTTATCTAGTTATTGGCTATTTTTTTCCCCAGAAATTTATGTGTGGAGCTGGCATACAAACAAGAAATGTTTCCTGCCTGGGGGATGATGGTTTGCCAGCTGACCCTGAAAAGTGTCCTCCTGACCTTGACATACTGGTCCTCAAGGTAAATTTAATCCATATTTTAGGCTTTAGCTGAAATTTACTTTAATAAATACTTATAGTGATTTTTTTCACTTTACCACTATTTATCATTTCCTGAAGGATATTGTTTTAAAGATTGTGTATTCTCTTTTTCTTAACAGAGTGAACAAAAATGCAAAGTTCTATGTCCATGGGAGTGTGTCTACACTGAGTGGTCAGAGTGGAGCAAGTGCTTCATTAACTGTGCTGACTATGCTATTGGTAAGTTTATAAGCAGACACATTTCCACACTTTGATTTTATTCTTGTACATACTACTTTCATTTTGTTTAAATGATTTTTTCACATTCTCTGATCAAAAGTACGTGTAGATTAACTCCCTTTCACTTCTGCAATCTTTAATATTATTTTATTTGATTTACTTTGTATATCTTATTATTCTCACAATTTTATAAGTTAAGCAAAATCAGTATTAGAAATTGAATAGAAAAAAAAACTTTATTTCTGTAGCTTTGTGTTTGTGATTGATGTTCCTCAAGCATATTAAAAATATTTTGGGTGTATATTTAGGAACTACACTAGGACGAACCAGTCGATCCCGAGCCATCATTTCTCAGAGCAGACTTCAGACCTGTAACGAGAAACTCTGGGAAGCTAAAGCCTGTCCTGCCATGGAGTGTACAGACTTTGGATGGGTTGCATCCCCTTGGTTAGAAGATCAGAGAGAGGTTTCCTGTCAGACGACCTACGGAGTTAGAGTAAATGAGGGTAAGTTAAATGAAGGATTTATATTGGAGTGTTACAATAAGGGACCATGAAATTTTAATTAGTTGATTTTCGAAATTGAAAATGTTTGACAGACTATAGTATGTTGGCAGTGGATTATCATCTGAAATATCCATGTTTTCTATCATTAGGAGAATTCATCTTTTTTGGTTGTTTTTGCAATGTTAATGAGGACAATCTGAAATGAACAACATTTACCCCCATTTTAATGAAAGCAGACATTTTATAATATGATACTTTTAACTGGAAGATAATGAATACTAGAGGGGGAACATGTTTGGTATTTTCTATTTTCAAAATACTCTGACAATATATAAGAGGAGAGGGGGAGGTTCAAGTTGGGATACAGTCATTCTGAAAAGAATTTAGAAAAGTACCGAACCTTTTTAAATGTCAGTACTCTGTGGAATAGATTATATTGTATATCATACCCAAATGATTGTTTTCAGATGAAATGGTGTTTTTTTATACATTAATGCAAGTTAAAAGAGTGGTATGTGTCTAAGGGAATGCTTGCTGTCAAAATTACCAGTTAATGCAAAACAATCTTTAAGAAATATCTATGAAAACATCCCCCCTGGGATTGAATCTTGTCAAATTAGGAAATCTTTTGTTCGGGCACTTTTCTCTCTGTAACATATTTTTTAGTAAGATTATCATCTGATTCATGATGGTTCAAAAGAAGAACTTGCTATGGTTTGATTGATTTTTGTAAATTGCTGAGATAAAAGGCTGCAGTTCCTTGCTGCTCTCTGGTTGTTTAGTGAAGAAATTTATTACCCATCCTTAAGTAATGAAAAAAATATTTTTCACTGGAAATAAAATGCTGTTATTTGATATGAAATATAAAGTTACATATGTCAAACATTTCTTAAATTCATAAGATTTTTTGGTCTAAATTTTTAAATTTTACATAAAATGCAATAAACTTCTTTTTTAAAAAAATTTTCACAGGAATTATATAAAAATAATTTATCAGTCTTGTTTCTGACCCCCCCCCCCCTTGTTCAGTTTACTAGGGCAGTTGCCATCTTTTATAGATGAGCCTGTGGAATTATATTGGCCTATACAGAACCCTGGTATGACAGCTCATCAATTTAAAACAAAATTATCTAGTCTAGAAAAAGGTTAAACAAGACTGTTTTATTTCCTGTAGACTTGCCTTATACAGTGTTCTGTTATTGAACATCATAGTCACTTCACAAGTACATGCAGTTCTTTTGAGTTGTGATTGCATTTTAAATATTAGTAAGGAGGTTTCCAAGATCAAGAATTGTTAAAGAAGCTATATTCTAATCATAAAATTTTAATTAAAAATTTGGAATATATTTGCATGATACCAGTGGCACAATTTCTCAAAAAATTTTTTCATATTTTATTATAAATTTTAATACCATATCTTTTACTTTTTTTTTTGTTTAAGTAAAGACACTACAGATATAGCTTTCTATGTATCACAGGCCATATGAGAAGCCCATAGGATAACGGTTGATTTATCAATAGTGACTACAAAACAGATGTGCCACAATATATAGTGACTACAAAACAGATGTGCCGCACTTCACTTACACGTTTTTGTCCTACCAAATTAGATCAATCATACTTTAATTTGATTCCTATACTTCAGCCCAGATGTCCTTTATTTGATACTAAAGCAAGCCGATGTAGTTAATGGCTTGTTTTCATTGATCCTAGGAAAGGATTGACTTTTTCATTTGGTGTCTCCGCATACAATCAGAGGTTGGTATGGTATGGGTTTGTTTTCATTAAAGATTCAGGAAGAGCGTATTAGACTAGGAGCAATTAATGACGCCTTGCCTATCTAGTGAACGAGTTGTGTCTATTCTTTGCTTCAATTTTGGTGATTGTTTTTATACTTTATTGACAAAGTTTTCCTTATGGTAAAAAGTGGATTACAAGAAAATGGGTAAGAATTGTGTAAATATCTTTTTGATCCAGAAATTTTGGTGGTTCTTACCCAGAGCGAGAGAGAATGCAAGTTTTAGAGAAAGGGATATGATTGTCATAATTGGCATGATTTATCTACAGTATTTTAAAGAAGTTTTTTTTTTTAAAGAATTTATTCCTCATCCTTAAGAAGTGCAAATCTGATGCATTGAGTACTTGTATTAGCTGTATTAAAATTGAAGCAATTATTGTTGGTTAGTACGCTTGGCTTGTCTTCTCTGTAATTTTTTTTTAGAACTATATATAGCATCTTTCTCATTCCTTGGTGACATTATAGTTGCCATCTATTTTGTACTATTTATTTGTACACTTTATTTGAATTCTTTTAGCGGCCTGTGTGGAGTCTGCCCGCCCCCCTACAGTCCTGTCCTGTGACCCCCCTTGTACTGGGCCACAGATGATCTGCAATGACACAAATATCTGTGGGTGTGAGTCAGACTACACCCCTGTCACCAATGCCGTGGGTCTGGTGGTGGCATGTATCATGCAGAATGACACACTTCAGACCGGGGCACAGAAAACTGAGGAAGAGGAAATAGGTAAAATTCTACTTTTCCTGGTCCTGATTTCAAATAATACATTCCATTTTACCTGAAATGTTATCATGTGATATCGTATGGTATGGAATTCAAAAATCCACTTAAGGGAATGAAAATGAAAATTTGATCTAGAAAACAGACAATGACTCAACATATTTATTTTTAGCTCTACTGGTCAGAGACAAGAAGAGCTTATGCGATAGTAATGCGTCCGGCGTCCGTCCGTCTGTCCGTCTAGCTGTTTGTCTGTCTGTAAACAATTTTTCAAAATGCTTCTCCTCCTACAGTTTTGTCTGATTTCAATATAACTTGGCACACAAGTAGACTACACTAAGATACATAATTCTATGTATTGGTTTTTTGATTTCAATGAACGATGTTGCCATGGTTACTAAAAATAGAAATTTCTGTGAAATTCTTTCAAAATTTTACTCCTCCTACAGTTTTGGTCTGATTTCAATATAACTTGGCAAACAAGTAGACTACACTTAGATACATAATTCTGTTTATCGGTTTTTGATTTCGATGAACTATGTTGCCATGGTTACTAAAAATAAAAATTTCTGTGAATGTGCAAAATGCTACTCCTCCTACAGTTTTGTTCTGATTTCAATATAACTTGGCACACAAGTAGACTACACTAAGATGCATAATTCTGTTTATCAATTTTTGATTTCGATGAACGGTGTTGCTGTGGTTACTACAAATAGAAATTTCTGTGAAAAACATTCAAAATTCTACTACTTGTATAGTTTAAATCTGATTTCAATATAATTTAACACACAAGTAGACTACACTAAGATATATAATTCTGTTTATTGGTTTTTGATTTCAATGAACGGTGTTGCCATGGTTACTAAGAATAGAAATTTCTGCGAAATTCTTTCAAAATGCTACTCCTCCTACAGTTTTGGTCTGATTTCAATTTAACTTATGACAAGTAGACACACTAAGATGCACAATTCTGTATATGTGTTTCTGACTTCAATGAATATTATTGCCTTGGTTTCTAAAAATAGAAATTTCTGTTAATTTTAAATACTCTCAAAATGCTACTCCAAATACAGTTTTTGTCTGATTTTAATATAATGTGGCATGCAAGTAGACTACATTAAGAACACAAAGAGACTTAATCAAGGATAATTATTCTATTTATTGCTGTTGTAAAGTTTCGATTCCCAACTGCTTAAGTACTTTTCTCTTCCTTTGCTATAAGTACAAACCAGTGGAATTTTATAATATTATATACAAAACAATACATTTTTACATGTTTAATGCAAGATAAAATTCCAAATCTTTTGGGCTTATTAAATCATATTAAATTGAAACATAATATTGAAAAATGTATAGCTATCAAAAATCTTCGCATAGATAAATTTGAAAAAGAATGGTCTTTGTGGAAAAACATATTTCAATGAGCTTATTAAAAAATATCTTATACTGTTTGTTTTTCATAAAGAGATTTGTCAATATAAATCTATATAGAGTAGTAAATATATGTTTTATGTAAAGTTGTTATAGGATATAGTGTATATGAACTATTGATTTTTTCAAACAATTTTGTTATTATTATCATGATCTAAAGAATGAGACTGTATGCAAGTCAGTAAGAGTCTGTGAATGAAAGTAGTCAAAATGTAAAAAAGCTCATAAATTGTTTGTAATTATATGCAAATTGTGATATTGGGCAATATAAATAAAAAAAATAAATAGATAAAAAAAGTACAAACCAGTAGAGCTTCAGTCTTGACAGATACTTCTGGTTTAAATCTAAATTTAATTTAGATTAATTTAAATAACATATGTTATAATTTTATGCCTCTTTCAGTGACTAACTACTGGATGTATGCAGTTGTAGCAGCTGGGACGTTATTTATTGTATTTGTGGCATTGGCTCTGTACCATATGAGGTAACATTCTGTTGTAATGTGTTAGATTTTACGTCTGTGTTAGGGGCTGCTTATTCTGCAGCTCTGTACTTTCCTATTTTTTTTACGATGTTTATTTCATAGTTTTAAGTACAAATCATTTTGGGTAAAATTTCTTTAATTTTTGTTACTGTCTGATACTTCATGTTTTTATTTAAATTTGATGGGAATACCACTACCACCACCCTTTCCCCCAATGCATTCAAATAAATTGGCAAGATTTGCTTTTTTAAAAAAAAGCTGATGAAAATAAAATTGATCTAAAGTCTTTCAAGTACATGAATAAAATTTGACCAAGTTAAATTCACAGTTAAAATTATCTTTAGAGGGAGGGGAAGGACCCTGAAGTGATTCTGATCAAAAATCTTTTCAGCATAAAATTTTACAAATATATTCTCATTATGAAAAGTGAAACTACATTTTTTGTAAAATGTTTAATATAACATTTATAAATTAAATCATGTAATAAATGAAGAAAGCATTTACAACAAAAAGTGAAATTGTTACTGATACAGTCTGAATACAGTGAATTTACATGAGTGGCTGAAATTTTTTTTTTATTCTATCTGTCAAGTTAATATTTTATTTCTTTCTAGTTTCTTATAAGCATGAATTCACATTATGCATTTTCAGTAAAAATATGTTTCACTCTACGTAGGATTGATATTCCCATTAAATATATTTATTTTCAACATTTTATTTTCTCTGTTGTCTACATGTTGTACATTTCTTTCTCTGCACAGCGATTTCTTTAAAAATGGTCCCAGGCCTCACGGAGACCAAAAGGAGGAGAAAAAGTCAGTAGACGTGGAGAGCACAGACACAGCCACACGCGTGTCTAGACAGGCCAAGGAGAACTGTAGTGTGTGTAGCCAGCTTCCAGCTCCCGTAGACACCGTGGTCACCACCAGTAATGGACGGCCAGAGATTCAAATGGTGGACGATGTAGGTCCATATGTACGCTCGTGGAATCGTAAAAGCTTGGCTAACCGTTTCGCTCATGCACTTTCCTGCTTAATTCCTCCTTGCATGTCTAAAAAACCTTCTTATGCTCTGCATGTGCATGACAAGACTAATGAGACAAGAGTTAAAATTCCTCTCAAGAATATCAGAATAATTAGTCAAGAGGGGTATTCTTTGAGAGATGAATCCATAGAAACTGAGTTTAATGATATTAGCAATCTTGTGCACACACCAAGTTACTACATGGCAGTGAATACCTTTGATATGGAGGATCATCGCTCTTCTAAAGTTATCACATTGCCTCGAGATACCGACAATTATCTCTGTGACTCGTTAGATACCGAGACGTCTAGTCCTGACTCGACCAAGTCTCAGGTTAAGAGAAGTCAGTCTGACTCTGCTATCTCTATACCCACTTCTAACTCGCAAGGTGCTTGTTCACACACTAACTCGCCCTCTGTGAAAAAGGGCAAAATGTTGAAAAAAAGATCAACAAAATCTAGTGATTATTCTAAATCTGCCAAACATAGCTCAACCCAGACTTCAACCCAGAGTTCTGTGGATGAGATAGTGGAGTTAGGAACAAAACCCACGAATCTAACATATCAAGATTCTAACGAGACCCAGGCCTTCCCAAGTTCCAGTGGATTTCCTGTGGAAGGAAGCATGTCAAACTTCATGGATGACTATTTAGAAAAAATGAACTCGATGAGTAAATTAGAAAATACAAAACATGGTGAAGATTTTCTTCAGCAGGAAGAGATTTCTGTCAGTGATGATCAGCTTCTGGAAGCAGAAGTTCAGTCCCTTTCTTCAGAAGGTTCCAGTCACCATGGAAGAGAAGAATCGGAGGCCCTTTTGGGGAATTCCCAGGAACGAGCTGAATTACAGCAGCTTCTGCCTGAGGATCAAGGCTCCACAGACTCTAACAAAGGTTACTGTATATTTGTTCCAAAGTCAGAGCCTGTGAATAGGGAAGAAACAAAACTCTTAGAGAACCGAGCTGAAATAAAGAGAAGTGATACTGTTCAGAGGAGAGAGAGACTGTCAAGACAGAGAAAAATTGACCAAGAAAAAGACCCTAGTGAAAGTGATCACAATTCCAATGTGTTTCCTGACAGATCACATAATACAAATTCCCCAAAGTGCAATTCCCATCATTCAGTGAACTCGTTACATGGACACGAGGATGGCACTCAGCCAGTTCACGATTCAGTAACAGAAAGCAATACACCTATATATACAAGTACTACTCAGGGTGTCAAGTCCCAGAAATCTAGTCACAAAATTACACCTGTCTAGATCCACTTACAAATCACACACACAATTTGGTCTTACTTTGACAAATTTTTCATTGAAACAAAAAATTGAATTTATGAAAAGAATTAATGATTTTATCAAATTTGAATTATTTTCATGGAGGAAAAAAATATAACATATTGCATGTGTACATGAAAAAAAATCATTTTGAGGTCCATCATTTCAGAACTGTATAAAGTCCATTCAGAAGTTATTTCAAATGAGATCTCACCTTAACTACCTAACATTATCACTATTAAATGTACTGATTTATTGTAAATGTGTGTAAACTTGCATGTGCATTTTTGCAATGGCAGTATTACAGACTTCAGTTATTAGCATGATACTCATCTGCAGGTACAGTAGAATCTCGCTATCTTGAACTTCAACATCTGAAAAAACTTGTTTGTCCAAATGATTTCAAAGTTTCAATCATGTTTTGAAATTAACTACATCTGTTTCAAATTCTTAGATATTTTGATGTATTTTTTCTTTGCTCAATCCAATTGAGTTCAAGATAATGAGATTTGATTGTATATTTGATTACAGTTGCAATACTTTTGTTATATTATTTAATTCTGCATACTTGCATGTTTTCAGTCAATGAATATTATGAATGTAAATCTTGTGTGTGTAAAGAGTTTTATGTAACACTTGCACAATTATCTTTTCAGTTGTCAAATTGTTTAGAGTATGCAATGATAAAAAAAACTTAAAGAAAAAAAAGAATTGTCATTTTATGTCTTAGGAGAGATGATCCCAGATTATTTTGGTTGGAAGTTGGTATTGGTGATTCTTGATCAGTATTGCCCTAAGTCAAGACAACCCATGACAAATGACTCAGTAAACTTTATTCAATTCAGCAAATTGTAGGCCATAACTGCTATGACTTCTTTCAATAGGGCTGTTTTACAGTCATCAAAACCAACTAAATGCAAGTCATAAAAAAAACATTGCAACTAAATGCAAGTCATAAAAAAAAAAAAATTCTGTAATTATTATGACTAACCATGCACACCTGTTATGACTTCCTTCATCAGGACTATTTTACAGTCATCAAAACTCACTATGACAAGTCATGAAATTAAATTACTTTAAATTTCTGTAATTACAGTGGTATTATGACAGAGCGAGAAATCGATCAAAATTGAAATTGAAAAAAAAAGGGGGGGGGGGGGTTAAATGAGCATTGCTTTGACATTTGCTACTCTGCAAAACTTGATGACCATGCAAAGAGACATTTAAGAAATTGGAATAGCAGGAAATGTCACAGATGGGATATAATAACCCTCTATGTCTCTATCTGCCAAGAAAAACTCATCAGGCACTGAGACATTTCATTATTATATTCACTGTTTCCAGCAATTATTTTGCTTCAAATTTTGCCTCAAATAGTATACTGGTTTTGCTGAATTTCCTAAAGCTCCATTATTTTCATTATTGCAGAAAAATTTATGTAAGTGAAGTTAGTGAGCAGGTGCTTGTTCCTTCTGAAGGCTAAGTAAGCCATTACCATATATATGTAAACCTTGGAAGCATAGACCAGAAAACCTCTGTCTGGTTGTTTTCATTTGTCAGATTTTAGCCCTTTAATTACATATATGGAAAGATACTATGCAAGGGATCCACAAGTCTGTCCTTCTAGGGTTTTAGTACTGTATAACTAAGGTTCTTAACAATGATGTCGTAAATTAAATATAAAAATCTCATAAAATGAACAGATCTGTGAAATGAGGATAAGTAAGTTTAGCTTTTATTGTTGATTCCATAATAAGTATATATGTGTCTATAGGCAATAAAATCTTAGGAAAGTTGGAGGAATAAATACTGCCATGGTTACTGTCTTAAAAACAAATATTTCTCAATCTGTCTATTATAAAGCTCATTTATTTTTCTGTCTGAAGCAGGAGAAAATCAATGACAATAGATGCTAATTGAGGGATGGATTAATGAAACAGCATCTGAAATTCTGCGATGTGGAAACTTTAAAGCTAAAAGCATTTTTAAATGCACAGAAAATGAGTATTGGAAGACTAAAACAGTAGGTTTAATCAAGATGATCTATTCTTCACAAATGCATTCAATATTTGAAGCTTTGGTGATCTTTTTATAAATTATTATTTTAAAATGTTTGGATTCACATTTTTACATCTATAATGAAAAAAACAATATATTTCTGAAGATTGCATATACATGTACATGTATTCATCTATGTTAAAACTTCCTGAAACAAAAAAGCCATTCTAAACTTAATTAGAGCTTAGCTTAACAGCATCAAAAATCAGAACATTTTATGTCATATATTCTGGAGAAAGGGAAAATCAAGTCAAAATACACTGTAGATGTATAGGATAGCATTTTAAAACTTAATTTCCTATATTGACTGATGTAAAGTAAAGGAATCGTTAGAATGAAATGGTTTCTTTCCAGTATCTACAGACCATTGCTCAATCTGTAATGAAAAAAAATGTTCATCATCTAAGAAGGCCAAGATAAATAGATTGAATATAAGATTTCCATGATTTTTTCCCCAACTTTTAACCAATACTGCATTGTATTTTTTAATATTTAAATCAGCTGAATATTTTCTCCTTTATTTCTTAAGAAAATCCATATCATTAATCACTGCATGACTACAGTCGGCATGTCGCCTGTACAGATTTCTTGATCAGTGGCTGTTCCATCAATGAAACGTATAAAGACGTTGCATCATTAATACAATAATTAATCTTTTTAATCCTACTTTAAATGATTATTTAAACAGATATAAATATAAACAATAAAATAATTTTCTTTGTTTGTTATTACTGGAATTAACGGAAGCAGCTATTGCAGAAAAAAAATTACATAACCCGCTTACGCAGGTTATGTATTTTTTCTGCAACAGCTGCTTCCGTTAATTCCAGTAATAACAAACAAAGAAAGCATTTTATTGTTTAAATTATCACAAAACATATTCCTTTATAGTACAGAGATTCAATGAATATATTTAAGTTAATGCAAACATATTAGCCATCAGAGCATCTTTGCTAGTGAAGAGTTTCAGATCTGCTACTCTCTCATGAATTTTTTACCAAAAAAATGCTGATCGGTCAAAATTTGTCAGTCAACGCCAATCACAACTTGAGAAAAAAATTCCTACTTTTGACAGCACCGTAGGCCAAGGGTCATTGAGGAGACTAGTGGATCAGAAACCCTTGGCTAGTGATGCCATCAGAGTTGAGATTTTTTATTATTGAAGGAAAATGAATTCAATTTTACACATATTTTAGTTATTCTCAACTAACTGGCTGCAGATTTTCCAATAACATATAATCTCTATTAACCGCCCCGGGCTCTTAGAAAATTGCGAAAAGGGGGCGGTTATTTTGGTATTCTCTTTGTAATAATTAATATATCTAAATTCAAAAATATTTTGAAAAAAAAAATAAATTCAAAGAATCTCTAAAATAATGTTTAACTTTACTTTAAATGAAGATAATCCACCCAATTATGCAAAATGTATCATTTTCCACCAAGAAATTCGATAATAAACAAGTTTCATTTTCAATTCCTTTAAATTTTGACAGACTTTTGATACCATTCTAGATTATTTTAATTACTGTACAGGGGACCCTTATTTCCTGACAATTGAAAAAGACCTAAGGGGGCGCTTATAGGGGCAGGGGCGGTTAATAGGGATTATACGGTAGTTACCGTCATTCTGACCAAGTAACAGGTTACAATTTGCAGTTGTCTTTCCTTTTTTTCAACTTAATTAAATTGGTCATTGACCATTACATCAGAAGTGGCTATAGCACCAGGGAGCAATTTGTGTTTTTCCTGTACTTTATTGGATATGTTCTGTGAGGACATTTTAAAAAGATAATACACTTTAGGATTTAATACAGTGTACAGTGATTGACTGCTGCTGATGTTAATTATATTAAACACAGAGGAGATCTTGTCATGAGCTAACCATGAATATCCATATGGTATCTGTTTCTTAGGATTTTATCCTTTTCAATGTAGCACCTCTGGGGGGTGTTCTTAAGTAGACAGAGGAGATGAGAAAGATTGATCAGTTAGATAATATGATAAAGTATTGCATATTATCAGGCAAAATTTTTCAAACACCATGGCAACTGCAAAGTTTTTATTGTCAATTGGATTTTTCTTTCTTACCTCAGATATCTTTGGAGTAAAGGAATTTAATGTGAGATGAAATATATACATTTTTAGCTCACCTGAGCTATAAAAGCCTGTGAGGTTTTCTGATCATACTTTGTCCGTCTGTCTGTCTGTCTGTACACTTTTCACATTTCTGACTTCTTCTTTAGAACCAATGGGCCATATTCAACCAAACTTGCCACAAAGCATCTTTGGGTAAAGGGGATTCAGGTTTATTCAAATGAAGGGCAACACCCTCTCTCAAGGGGGAGATAATTCAGAAAAAGTAAAAATTTGGTGGCATGTTTTAAAAATCTTGAAAGATGAAACTTGTATTAATTAAGGGAACATTTTAGGCAATGTAGATTCAAAATTGTTCAAATCATGACCCCCTGGGGGGTAGGGAGAAGCTTTGTTCAAATCATGACTGGGGGTGGGGTGGGGGGGATAGGGTGGGGTCACAGGGGATGAGCAATTTCACATAGAAATATATAGGAAAAATCTTTTAAAATCTTCTTAATTGATAAACACAGCAAACCCATTGGTCATATTCATTGAAGAATCCTCAGGTAGTGTAAATTCATTGAAGTTCAAACCTAAAGGGTAAAAAGGCCACAGATAGTCAAACACTTAGTGTAGATTCAAGTTTGTTCAAATCATACCCCCCTCCCTTTTAAGGGTTGGTTGGGACCACTTATGGATTTAAACTTTTCAATACTGAACTGATTTCTGATTTTTTTTCTAGCCACATTGCTCAGGTGAGCTATGTGGCCCAGGGGCCTCTTGTTATATTTACTGTCACAGCTGTAGCAAACTTATATGATGATTTACATGCATACATGCTGAGCAATATTTTGATTCCTGTAGAATTTATACATGAAGTAGGTTTCACCTAACTACCTTTATGGATGTACAGACATATATCCAAGAAAAATTGTTTTAGTGAGACATTTAGAAAAACTAAAAATCAAAATTAGTCCTTTCCTAAATTTCCCTAATACTGTAGATCACTTAATTTTCGCGACACCTTATTTTAGCGAGATAATCATTGACTCTTTATTAACGAGACAAAACTTTCACGAATTGTGGTCATTGCTCTATATAATCTTAAGGAATTCTATTATACGCGAGAATGAAATTTTCGCGAGCATACCGTCTCGCGTAATTACGCGAAAATAAAGTTCTCGCGAATAAAAAGTGATTTACAGTATACATATATACAATTGAAAATATATCTAGAGTCTATAATTATCATTGAAATATTGTAGATTAAGGTTTATTCATTCATGGTCCCCAGGACTAGTATTTGGTCACAGGAGGGGTTTCAAGTTATACATGTATTTGCAAATGTCATTTAAATGTAAAGTTCAAGGTCGTAGGGATCAGATCAAGGTAAATAAATTAATATGAAATCAACAATTGTTGAAAACCAACAATTGCATGCAGTGTGATGAATATATGGTTTACAGTATGCAAAACAAGGAATATTGAGGTCAAGGTCATTAGATTATGACACCAACAGTATAATTCTTCTTTCAAATATGTATCGTAAATGAAATTTGATTACTTTGAATATTTTTGTCATTGCACTATATATTCAGGCATACCCAAATTTTCACAGGATATGTGAATAGTGGAATAGTGAGGTCAGGTCATATGAAAGGTCAAGATCAGAAAACAATAATACTGCTCTCACCAATATGTATACATGTATTTGCACAAATTTTAATTCTTGAAAATAAGGCCATCTTTCAAAAATTGTTTGGTTGCCCTCTCCTGGCTAAAAATTGTCTAACTCAAAAATGTTTTTATACCTCCCGGATACTTATGTGTTTAATCAGCGTTGAGGTTATAATTTTTATGTGAAAAAAATTCCCTCCTACCCATCAAATAATAGGGCATACAAACATTACTGTAAATCACTTTTTATTCACAAGAACTTTACTTTCACGTAATTACATGTGTGAGACAGTGTGCTTGTGAAAAATGTCATTCCCGTGAATATTACTATTCCTACATGTATTAAAGATGATACTAGTATAGAGCAATAAAACCAATAATTTGTGAAAATTTTGCCTCACAGAAATAAGATGTCATAAAAATATGTGATTTATAGTATTCTAAAGATGGCCTCCATGCTTTTGACATAGTGCTGTATTTCATTTTGGGTCAATTTTCACAGAATGATTGTAATTTATTTAATAAATAAATGTAAAAATGCACACATACCCATCTTCTACAAAAATCACATCAGTGAAGCATTGGTTTGGTTTGTATGTACATGTAAATTGCAACAATCTAAAAGTTTAACAGCATGCACAATTGCACATAGTTTATCACTTAACTCCTAGGGAGAGAAAATGTCATCTCTGTTGTATTGTTGCCTTGCTGACTAAGTTTTTCATGCTGCTCTACTCCATTAATATTTTTTCCGTTTGGAAAACTCGTTTTTTATTACTAGCTGTGAACCTTTTCGATCTTAGATTTGCTTAATTGACTCGAGTGTTCCTTTTCATACATGTATTTTTGCCATTTATGTGATGCTCTTTGGCTTTGTTAATAAGACAATTTTTTTCATGTTTCTTAATTGGTCCTTTTTTCAGTCGGTCAGTACAGAAGGAGAGAGCTAGCATGAGGCAGATGATGATCAAGAGATGTGGATCAATGGACACCATGACAGTGACCAATGAGAAACTGGACACACGCAGCCATCACTCGGACACCAGTGACCACAACAAAAAGTCAACTGTAGTCATCACATACACCATGAATGATGAAAAGGATGTCTGAAAACTGGATTCTCATTGGAGGATATTCCACTGTTTTGATTGGTAGCTGAAAGCTAGCTAATCAGTGATTGGTTGCTGAAATCTAGCTAACCTTTGATTAGTGGTTGATGAAAGATTATTTGAATGGTTGTGGGCAGATATATTGTTGTGCACAAGAACATTTTACAAGACTCAGCTCTGATTTATTCCTGTGATAATTTTACATATTTGATTGATTTCAAACATGTATATTTTTCTGCTTTTATTCATATTTTGTGGTTTGCTTTCATGAAGAATATTTAATGAAAATTAATTTATTTTCAAATGTATTTGTATTTCTTTGTATTAGGACAGCTCTTTCTATCTTGCGAAGGAGAATACTTTATAGAAATGAGTTGATTTATTCCCATGGACACTAATGACATATTGTGTGAATTTGATGACATTGCTTGCCAAGTTACAAATGAATCATTTATGATATATTGAAGTTCATTTAGTGGAGGAAACTCTTTTATCTTCTCTGTAACTTCTAAGGAATGTAATTTTTTTAAAGTGATGTTTGAATATACATGTCTCCATTTTTTCATATCAGGATTTTCAGTGTTTTGTGTTTTAAATTTTATTTTGAAGTGCTCATGAATAACTTTTTCATGTTTTAAATCATGTTTTATGGTATCAGAGATATGTCATTTTTTTATACACATGGTTTTTGTTTTGTTAACATATTTGAGAGTTTAATTAATTACAGTTTTGTGACCTCATGTTAGCATTTTCATTAGTGAGAGTAGAAAATGTGTTTGTTTGTGTGATAGCATGAAGAGTACAAAAGTGTGCATTGTATATGAGAGCGCCTTCAGCTTTGTATGATTTTATCATTTTTTCAGTGGAATGTATACAGGTATAACTTTACATTAATTATGTCCATGACAATTTTTAAAGCGCCAGTGAGGGTATTTAATTATATGAGTCATAATTGTAACATACACCCTTCCAACATCAAATTATTCCATGACACTGTATAAAATATCAAATCTCCATCACTGTTCCTATATCTCCATTATCATTGAATTCCCAGTGCAAGAATAAAACCAACTTTTTGTGACTATAATAAGCCCTTTAATTTGCCACTGTGGGACGTCATGTAATACATGTACTAATGATTGTGTTGTTTTGTACATTGACTTATGAGAGCAGAATGATAATGTGACCTGTTGTAAAATTGTCCTAAACTTGCATCTCCTTCCTTTGTGATTCCTTGAACTGTAAATAAGTAGGAAGTTCATAGAGCATAACTTTGTCAATAAAGTTATTATTAGATATGAGTATAGAATTATTTCACAGATCTATGAACAGATTAAATGACTCAATATGGAAAACATTCAGGTTATGAAATACTAATGTACCAGTTTGTAAACATCAATAATTAGAATAGATGTATCAATCTAATATTTCAGAAGATTAATTACAAGTTTTCTATGAATATAGAATCTTTTCACATTTGAACAGAATATGACTCAATATTGAAAATTCAGGTTATGAAATACAATGTACCAGTTTGTAAACATTTGTAATAAGAATAGATGTATCAAGCTAATACATATATTTCGGGAGATAAAATACAGGTTTTCTATAAATGGGAAAAGTATATGCAATAGAGTTATACATATTACAGGACACTTGCTCAGTGATGAACAACAAATGTTTGACGCCATTAGCTCACCGTGACATTTGTTTTATATGGTTTTTTATTGGTGTAATATTAGATAGTTTTGAAACGTTTCGTATCATTCCTTCCCTTCTGTTGTGTCAGAATGATAACTTTTTATTGATTTTATCTGAGATTTTGTTATTAAATTCTATCTAATAGATCAAGTTCGTTTTCTTTTAATTCTGAATACTGGGTAGATGGAAGGTATAGATGCAATGAGAAAACTATCGCAATTTATAAACCAATGTGACAATTAATTTACCGGTACCATACAATAGATTTTCTCTGCATATCACAATTTTCGCAAAAGTATGCTTGATAATGGTACCATTAATTGCTAGGACAAATGTTATTGTATAAACACAACTCTACGGAGGACATAGAATTAAACTCGAGAGGATGGCTATGGAAACGCATAGGCATTGGAACTAGGGGACTTAGCCCCCACCCCCCACATTTTTTGCAAATATATACATAATATAGGTATTCAAAATGGGGTTTACCTTTTTTTGTTGGTTTAGCCCCCCTTACAATTTGCTTCTGACACCTATGAAACATACCTATAATTCGATTACTAGTACTTTTGAAACTGGCACAAAAAAGACTTATGAAAAACTTTTTTTCTTCCTTTTATTATGTGGACACAATTACATAATGCAAGACCTGAGACACTTTGTACATTTGTATCTTAATACAATGAACTTGGTATTATAAGTATTGATATGTCACCTCAAAAAGTGAATCACAGCAAGGCAAAGTCAATATGTGTATTTTATAGAAAAAAAATTAAGAGCACATATATCACACACATTAAATGAACTGCACAATCTACAGAAATTATTTTTAAAGTTCTGTTTTGACATTTCTGAAATAAAATTAAGCACATAATGCATTCTCCCTTCTATTGTTGAGCAAAATGAGTATTCTTTATAAAAATATGTCCAAACTTGATTGCATCTATCAACATGATCAATCAGGATAAATCTATAGTAACTGCCCCATTCCCATCCCTAAAGTGTTAAAATGAGGAAAAAAATCATTCAGTACACAATTATTTTAAGCAGCTCACTCAAACAGACCTAGTGCACACTGTGAATACATTACATGTATTTTCATTGCCAGTGGGAAATTTCTGACCAGCCAAATGTCACTAAAGACAATTCAATAAACTTATATAAAAATCTGATGCTTGAAAATTTGGTCATCAAAAAATAATGACCATTTGAAGTCACACATCAATCTCATTCTCACTTCTGTAAATTATTCCATGCTTTTCAAAAGGAAAAATATTTTAACACTGTTGGATGTTAATCTCTTTACAAAATATAGAAAAGCACTAAAAATCACTACTTATAGTTATATGTGATACATGTATGTACAACCGAAAATATCAAAAATAGTACATTAATTCATAAAACATTTGTAAACAGTTGATTGTAGACCAGTAAGTTTTTTTTTCTCACAAAAAATACAAAAAACAACTACATACTCTACAAAGTAATTTAAAAGATATATAGTAAGAAATCGTGCACTTCCAATCCACAGATGTGCAAAAATGCAAAATAATAACTTTAACATGTTTGTCATGAATATGATTATGGTGATTTTAAAGTACTATACATTGTGTTCATTACAAGATGCCTATGGATAAGGGGTCATTTTTTTTCCCTTCTTCTTTCTTTAAAAACCAAATAATGAACATCACATTCATATATACTCCAAATAACTGATTGCACAGCATTTTACATAACTATAGCTAAATTTCCAGGTCAAAATCTTTAGTACCCACGCAAGAAAACATTTTGACAAGCATATACACTCACAGGATCAACTTAATATTCATGGAATGTCTCAACAATTAATCAAAGAATTCCTTCTTTTTCTTCTCCACCTCTGGGCCTGACATTTCTTCTAAGATTTTGAAGATAACAGAGAAGTCCTTTCCTCCGTACCCTTTCTCTGTCATTTTGGTGTAGATTTCTAGTGCCTCCCGACCTAGATTGACAGCAGAGTTAGTGTCCTTGGCTGCGTTGTTAGCCAGACCTAGATCCTTGGTCATGAGTGCAGTACCAAACCCTCCTTCATAGTTATTGCTGGAGGGGACATTCTCAAACACCCCGGGGCATGGATTGTATGTATCACTGGACCAGCAGCGACCCGAGCTCATGTTCAGAATCTTTGCCAACATCTTTGGGTCAAGACCCAACCTTCAAAGTATGGTCAAATATTTGTTAAATTCTGAATCTTCAAAGTACTTATATTTTTTTAACTGGTTATAAAAATTGAATCTGAGCTGGAAATCTGAAACACATCAGGAATTGTACTCTATTTGAATATTTTGTAACTAACAATTTTTTGACAAATAGATTTACAAAATGTCCTGACTTCAGATTTCTTATTATGTGTTCTAACATATATTCCTCTCTCTATTCTATATTGTTTTCAACACTCCTTTGTTTTCAGATACTGGTACTTACTTGATCCCCAGGTTCATGGTTTCTGATGTCCCGATCATAGAAATACCCAGTAACATGTTGTTGCAGATCTTAGCTGCCTGTAATACAATGTACATACTGAAATTTTACTTCTGTATTCAACCAGAAACATAAAGCAATGTTCATGTAAATACATAAACTTGCAATGACATGAATTTCTTTTTTCACATTATAAATACATGTACTTTTGTTAAAAGGTTGTATATTTTACACTGAAATCTTTTTCTACCTGTCCTGTGCCCACTGGCCCGCAGTGAACTACATTCTTGCCCATGTTCTGTAATATGGCCTCAGCTTCTGGGAACTTTGATTCTGGTCCACCCACCATGAAAGTAAGAAGGGCTTGTCGAGCAGCATTTACCCCTGTCAAGATCAAGAGAATATGCATGTGAACCAACTACATGCATTATTCTCATGCGAGAAATATCTGTAAGTTCCGTGACCTACTCTAACACAAATATTAATCGCTGCAAACCAATTATTTTGCTAAGTATTTATAGAGAAAATGTCTCCTCATTCGTGAAAATTAATTATGCAGATTAATTTCAAACTGAAAAATCACAAATAAACGATGATGCAAATATAAGTTGGTTTATCGTTCATGTATAGGCCAGTAAGAGACTTGGATGCAGTAGGATGGTACACGTACACTGGAGAATTTTAAATCTGTACCTACCCCCAGAGACCGGTGCATCCAGGTAGAATGCCCCCTTACTCTCGGCAGCCTTGGCCATATCCTTAGAGACTGCTGGGTCTATAGTACTACTGTCTATCATTATACTGCCCTTCACAACCTTGCTGAAAATAGGAAGAGAAAATAGGACTTCAATCTCTCAACTTAAAGCAAAAGCATGAATCATTAGCCAGAAGTCAGAACATATACTGTACATGTTTTACATTTAGTTGTACATTCTTTTTAACGCCTTTCACAGAAAGAAACTTTCACTAATTCAAGTATACGCTAAATATCTTGCACTTATACACATTAAAAAAGAACATTAAACATAGGTAATCAGAGATTACAGAGCTCACCTCAACGAATGTTGTCTTTAAGTAAGGCAAAGTCACACAATTAACCAGCAAAAAGTATACATTCCAAAAATGAAAAATTTAAGCAATTTTGATCTGATACTTTGAAATAGACCTACATAAAAAATTTAAACTAGTTCTTCTTCATGAAAATATAATGAAAATCCAGCATCTGAAGCAAATTTGAGAGTTTTCATCTCTTGATGCAGCATTTGTGCAAGTTTGGTTTATACAATGTTATATAAGCCTTATAGTTTTTGGAAATAGACCTGCAGCCATAACTTTTACCTTGTCTATTATCTGAAAAATGTATGTCGAATTCAGCATCCGAAGCAAGTCCATTAGTGTGCATCCTTAGATGTATCATCCATGCAAGTTTGCTCATTATAGGGCTCATAGTTTATTGGAAATGAAACATGCATCAAAAACTAACATTTTCACTCATCCACAAAAAGTAGGTCAGATTCAGCATCCGAAGCAAGCCTGGTAGTATGCATCCTTAGATGTATCATCTATGCAAGACTGGTCATTAAAGAACTCGTACTTCCTTGGAAATGAAACCTGCACCAAAAACTTTTACCTGTTCACTCAACCGGAAAATGCAGGTCAGATTCAGCATCCGAAAAAAGCCTGGTAGTGTGCATCCTTAGATGTATCATCCATGCAAGTTTGGTCAACATAGGGCTTAAAGTTACTTGCAAATGAAACCTGCACCAAAAACATTAACCTGTTAGCTCAACTGGAAAATGTAGGTCAGATTCAGCATCCGTAGCAAGCCCGGTAGTATGCATCCTTAGATGTATCATCCATGCAAGTTTGGGCAACATAGGGCTTATAGTTACTTGGAAATGAAACCTGCACCAAAAACTTTAACCTGTTCACTCAACCGGAAAATGTAGGTCAGATTCAGCATCCGAAGCAAGCCCGGTAGTATGCATCCTTAGATGTATCATCCATGCAAGTTTGGTCAACATAGGGCTTATAGTTACTTGGAAATGAAACCTGCACCAAAAACTTTAACCTGTTCACTCAACCAGAAAATGTAGGTCAGATTCAGCATCCGAAGCAAGCCCGGTAGTAGGCATCCTTAGATGTATCATCCATGCAAGTTTGGTCAACATAGGGCTTATAGTTACTTGGAAATGAAACCTACACCAAAAACTGCACCAAAAATGTTAACCTGCTCCAAAAACATTAACCTGGTCATTCCTTTGCTGAAATTGCAGCATCTGAAACTCTGTCTGGTACAATGAAACACACTAGAACCATATTCCATGCATGTCTAATCAATACAGGACTCAGAGGTAATTAAAAAGAAAACTGCTCCAAAAAACTTAACCTTAACCTGGGACGCCGACACCGACGCCGAGGGTATCACATAAGCTCCCCCCAACTTCATTGAGGTGAGCTAAAAATTGTGCTAAATCAAATCTAAGCTAACTAGTTCAAAATAAAATGTCCACCCAGAGTTCTTGAAATCTTTCGGTCCTGTTGGCAAGACCGATAAAAACAACCAAGGACCGATTACTTTGTGTTCTGTGTCAGTCCAAATGACCGGTAATTGTTGACAGAGGAACTTGAGAAAATCCGACTAAATTTCGTACGAATTCCTTATAACCAACCGATCGTAATCTTTCAAAGGCTTTTTTGTATCTTGTTATGACTTCTTCGATGAATGCAAGTGCCAAACTATGATCAGTAAACTGTCAAGGTAAAACAAGTTTGTTGACGGCGCTATGGTAAACCAAGTGAGAAAAACAAACTAGATAAAAAAACTAATGAAGAAAATCAACTCCACGGGAATTCAAGGAAATTTATATGACGATCAAATTGGCATGAAGTGTGCAGTGTTTAAAGATGCCATGTTTATATTGATAATAAAATTCAAATATATTTTTAATCTTTTTATTGAATTTATTTTGGACTGATAGAAATCTGTCTGGACTGACAAACTTCACATGGCAGTCAGTCCAAATGACTGACAGCAAAAAAAGATTTCAAGAACTCTGTCCATCAAATATTGTACATCCTAAATGTTTAGATTAGAAAGTGAAACCTGCTACACAAAAAAAATTCTCAAATACTAAAAAAGAAGCATTGTTAGAGATGATTAAACACTACAAAAAATGTATACCTGGTACTCAAATTCTAATACAATAATGAAACATTATCAAAGATAATATTTGAAAAAAAAATTAAAGATATCTGCAAGTTGAAAAATAAGATGAAGACAGAGCTGCCAACATTCTGAAATGACAAATAGTAAGGCAGGGTCTAGAGACCACCTACGCTCCCTGACGCTGAAGATGTTTTGTAAGTGGACATGCAATCTGAGGCATGATTGTTTCCATTTTGTTTACTTTTAATACATTGATATGAATGTGATTGTCCTTCTACAACCGAAACGATGATACAAGCAAACGTTGTAAGAATTATAAATACGTTATAATGTAGAAACTATAGACTGCCAGCTTTGAAAATACCGGTATTAAAAACTTTGAAGGAGAAAAAATGAAATCGGAAGAATACCGAGAGAAATCGTAAGGCGTATTTTAGATGCCGATTTCGTACGCCTTACGCCAAAATCGTAAGGGTTGGCAGCTCTGTGAAGATGAACGAAAATTACAAAAATGATTTTATAAAATGAAAGGGTAAATATCGTATAAAAAATAAGAATTTTTTTTTTCCCATTTGTTTACCTGAGTAAGCCATTGTCCCCAGCATACACCTGTTGGACGTGTTGACTGGCCGGTAACATGGTGACTATTCTGTCTGTGTTTGACGCAATCTCAGCTGGAGAAACCGCAGCTTTGGCACCTAGCAGCAAAAAAATTACTTTTAGCATGCATACATAAACTTTACATGTACTCCATACCAAGTCTTGTCCCAGAAAAAAAGACCTCTGATAGAGTTTTGCATGGTGCATGAAATTATGAAAATACCAGTATGTATATATCTGAAAATTCTAAAAATTAGCTAATGAATGTAAATCATTTTTTCTATTTGTTAGTCATTTATAAAGCATAACTATCTAAAGAATTAACAGCAATCCAATTGGAGTTAATCCCCTTTTAGCATTGGTATATATAAGAATTTACCAGCTTGTTTGAGTCCATCAACAGCATCAGTGTTGACATCATACACAAGGAGAGGGTAGCCCTTGCTGACCAAGTTCCTGGCCATGTGATTTCCCATGTTTCCCAAGCCAATAAAACCAATGAGAGGTTTGTCATTCTACAAAAGTATTCAAATTTTGCCTCATCATTGGGTTGTTAACATTTTTAAGTTTCAATACAGTTTCATTTTTTCTTCCTATGTAATTTGTGTTGAATCACTACTTTTATAGGGCAAAACCTCTTCAATTTCTGCAAATTTTATTATTTTTTTTTCTTTAAGACATGTTAACTCCATTAATGTACCTGAAAGGGCTCAAACAAGATCTAGGAGTTATTTTCCTTGATCCATATTTAGTAATACAAACATAAACTTTCAATAAATTCTTTTTTTTTTACATGCTTGCCACCTAAAAAAAATTCAATTTCTGTATTTTTTGGCCCTATTCAGGGAACACACACTGTATGCCTTACATTGTATTTGTTATTTTGTTATACTCTGTTTCAACCATCTTCAATCTGAGAAGTACTTTCTGACTTTAGTTGTTCATCCATTTTTCTGGCACAGCAAAGGTCTCTGACATTATAGACTAATGAATATACTACTAGATAAAGGTCTTTCTTACCTGTACTGGTCTTGTAACTGTAAAAATAAATAACACTTCAGTAATTTAATATTTTAACTCTATCTGACATAATGTAAATCAATTTCATTCCACCTATCTATAACTTCACAATTTGTTACAAGGATACTTATTGCAATTCTTCTCAATATTTCTAAGCATGTGAAAGATACTTTATTGTGTGATCTGATAAACTAGGATTCAATTCAGTAGAAAAATAATAGAGAACACTCTGAAACCATCAAAGTAATTCCCAGTCTACAGTATCCTTTGCTTGTAGCTTGCATACATATACTATAATAGATGAATCATTCAAATATAAACCTTCTTTAATTCATCCAGGATAAGACATGCTCCAGATACTTTAATCTGATCATTTATGTTGTATTGTAGATAAGAGCAAATATTTGAAGCAAATCTGTCAATGTGCATTCATATATGCCTCATCATGCTAGTTTTGTCACTTTTTGGCAAATAAAGACTTCAGAATGGATCTGCTTTAAAATCTTTTATCCAGATTTAGAATATGAAGATCAGATCCAGCATTCGAAACATGCCTATGGTATGATTCCTTGATACTTAGTAGTATTTCATTCATGCAAGATAGGTAATCACAAGACTTAATTCCAATGGACCTACTACAAAAATTTAATTTAATTTTTTATAAAAAAATTACAAAAAAGGAAATCTAAGTCTATTTGATTTAATCAACTTTATTATCCTTAAGTTCATTTATTTCAGTGCAAACGTTTGCTCGGAAGTAGCACTAAAATCTAAACTGACACAACTATACGTAAGGGTTTGGACAGAAGGACATCAGCATGATGAGACATAACAGGTCAAGTAAAATCTCTTGATTTAGCTATATAGCTTTAAGGACAGATGATACAATTTTTTTTTTCTTTGAAAAATATTTAAACCTTTACTGAATGTGATTTGTCTATATTTGTTTCTTTATTGAAATATTACTAATATTTTCCAAATCTATTTCATTTTCCAGTTCTTCGGAGAAAAAATTCTAAGAACCATCCACTTTTCTAAACTTGTGACATGATATTAAATCTTTTTCAAAGAAAAAATTTGTTTGTATCATCTGTCCTTAAATAGCTTTATTAAGCTATTCAGAATAGCTTTATTTAGCTATTTTACTACACTTTTTTCTTAAAGTTGCAGTTTTCTCAGTATGTACAAAAAAGCACACCTTGGTGCAGTGATGATATACAAACTTGAACTCTTCTAAAAATAATGCATATAAAAATCACTTATCAAATTACGTCTCCTTGAGAGACTTTGTACTCAAAGTTCTACAAATTTTGGGGCTATAACAGCAATTGATACAGTTATCTCTGCAATGATATTATAAAGGAAAGCAAACAAATTATGCATGATTATGGTCAACAAGATAATTGATTAGTAACAGTTCAGCACAATGAGAAGCAATCATACTTATCCATGCCTCAACGCACGCATAAACCATGGACAGTTACTCTAACAATAGAAATTCTTTTTTTGCTCAAAAGTATTCAAAGCTGCAATATTGGAACTATCTTTGATTTTGGTTGTTGTTAATATAGACCTCTTAGTAAATATATGAAGAGTTAAATACATGCGACTTTTTATTTTTAGCAAAAAACATTTTTGTGAAAAACTGTATATAAATAGCTAAATAAATCTATTTTGAATAGCTTAATAAAGCTATCTAGCTGTTTAAAGCTATATGGCTATACTAAATCAAGACATTGTACTCGACCTGCAGAACGACAAGTACTTGCATAGAGGAAATTCGACCTATCGCTGCAAGTGCAACTGTAATTGAATGATACTGTGCAAATTATACTTCAAAGGTCATCGTATATATACCTGAAAAACACCTTTTGCATATTGTTTTAGGAGTTTTTTTTCGCATTAGATTTGCAAACATTATTTTTGTTTGGTTGACCGCTGCCATTTTTTGAATGTTGATCCCGAGAACAATTGGCTGCATTTGAACCCGACGAATTTTCAAATCAGGTCAAATTAGTATAATCTTATGTTTTTCTTTGCTATTATGTGGAATACAAATACCGGGTATTAATAATTATTCTGAAAGTTTTCACAGAATAACATCAGAAAAAATAGAAAGTTTATTTTTTGAGTGAAAAAGTTTTGGTGAAATATGTGGAGATCACAGGCACTTAATTGTTTCGGTAATAAATTTTCAACCCATGGTATACTATGGGTTAAAATTTTATTTCCGAAACAAGTGCCTATGTTGGAGATAACGAACAGTATTCAAGCTCAAAAGTCCATTAAATATTACAAACTATCAGCGGGACAAACACGGGCCTCCAAAATAACAGAGGTGGGATCTGGTGCCACGAAGAAGTGTGCATCCCCTGTCGATTGGCCACCCCCGCCGTGTACTCTTTGTTATATTCGGGGGGGGGGGGGGAATGGAAAAAAAATACGTCGACAACCCAGTATGTAAGTAATGGTCTAACAATCAGTATGAAAAAAGTCAGTCAGCATTTGACATTAATGTAAGGGAAGTTGACGATTGAAAAGTTAAAGTCATCGCGTTTATTAAAAAGCGTTGTTGTTAGATAACCATTAACTTTTTTTGGTAGTAAAATATCCAAATTTGAAACAGATGTGTGAGACTCAGCGGTATCTATTATTTCAAGCTCACTTGGATATATCGTGTCGATATAAGAGCACAGCGGGTGTTTTCTTCTTTTCACGTAAAGGCTTTTGAACATATTCTGCTTTATATGAGTACAAAAACAGCTCTGCTAATAACAGGGCACAAGTGGTACTCATTGGTATTCCAATAGATTATTGGAAGACCTGGTCTCCAAAAACCATATACATTGTACATTGTAGACATTGTCAATCAGAAACTCTAGCATCTTTTTTATTTTAACTTCACAGTACTTGTGTATACAATCAGATTGTTTTTAAAAAAAGTAATTTTGCAAATGACCAATGCCAAGGTTAAATAACTTTACGAGTTTCAATTTTACTGAAAAAGCAGCTGTCAAAGATGTCAGAAAGCCACAACTTTGATTTATCGTGGGGAATAGTTAGATATAAAATTGAAAAGTCGTAAGTTTGTGTGTTATTGATTTTAGTAACATTTTGTGATTTCAAATGTTCCAGAAGTTCACTCCGTTGGAATTTTTTAGCATCCACATCGGATTTACACCACTTTATGAATATATTGTTGCACAGTACTCTCATCCTCACAACGTCAGGGGTCCTGAGTCAACACGTTGCCGTTGGACAACGTGTTGACTCAGGACCCCTGACGTTGTGAGGATGCAGTACTCTTGAAGTTTCTCCTTCGCTATACTGTCAATATCTAAGTGAGGAGTAATGAAATAGGCTTGGTAGAACATTTACTGGAACCCACTATGAATCTTTGTTTGTGAGGATTATTATGAAGTTTCAGAATTCAATATAGATATGGTAATTCGAATTCAATTTGGTTGATTGGAATACCGGTATTAAAAATATTCAAAACTGACATATAACTTTGAAGTGCTTCTTCATTGCCAATTTTTAACATTGGAGTAATGTTCATAACTTCTCAGAGTTCCTGGCAAGATCTGTTTTTGATCTTCTTTCATCAACAACAATCCTGCACGATCGAGTAGGATTTTACAGGAAACCTGGACCGAGCTATATGGGAAGACAGACAGGAACTCTAGAGCACCGCCGCCATTTGTCATTTTGCAATGTTGCTTTAACACAAGGCAGGTTCTAGAATCTTCTAGAAAAGGAACGGGAAAAGATTGGACAGAAAAAAGATGAACCATTTTGTCCACTTTGTTCAAGGTGAAACACAAGTATCCAATTAACCACAGAAACAAGATCAGGAGCTTCCTAGGAGATGTGGATGGACCTTGGTCGACGACTGGCGTTTCCAGACCTTAGCCCCACATCTTGCTTTGGATTTATAAAAACAGAAATCTCACATTGCTCTAGGAAGAAAACAATTTCAAGATCCGGCAGCTGAAGTACGCAGCAGAGGACTGAGAGTGTGAATCGTATTTCCTGTAGATATTGGATGCAAAGGATCAATCGCAACTTCTCGGTCCTTTCCGACTAGCAGAAAAACAACCTCAACCGACCTCTGACGGAAAAACCCGAGATGATGGCATTGGCAAAGGATTTCCTGCACAATCAGAATAATAGTTTTACCGGGACTGTTTTTACACTGCAGAAAAACCATCTTGCTGGTTGTGTGGAGAAGAGCAGTGACGAGCTGGGAGTCATCCACATATGACAGTTGATTTGCTGACTCTCCAACCTGTGGACGTTTTTTTTTCATAACAGATACACAAGCACCTTTAACTCACCCTTTCATGTTGGAGAAGAAATGTGTACATGCATACAATAATTCTTCAAAAATAATAATTTCCTATGTACTAAGTATTTGTGTAAAATGTACTTTCTGACAATTTCTTTTTTAAAGTACAGTAATTATATTAATATTAAAATTATAATTGAAAACAATACTGGATTTTTTCTGGATTGTTAAAAATAAATATTTCTTACTAACATTATTATTTTATTGTTTTTGGCTATGGGACTTTTTCTCAGGAATATTGCCAAAAATAACAGTTTTGTTCCAGGTTAGGAGTCGAAACGACCAGATGAGTGGACCTGTTGATATTCTGATTGTATTAGGTATTTAACAAAAGGAAGAACCAAATTCTGAAATCATTTTTATTCTATCATTCATGTTTAAATTTTGGAAGATTTTTATACCTCTGATATGCATGCAACCCGGTTCGACTGATTGAAATATATGTATTTTCTCCTGTATTTGTGAAATTTTGTGTTTATACATGGACATATAGTCGCAGCTCACTTCCCAAGGAGGAAATTCTTCAAAATCACATTGCAGTGTTTCATACTGTTTAAAACATTCCAGTCAACCAAAATGAGTTTGATCTATCCTACCTATACTGGATTATTACACTTCAGAAAATCAAAGATTTTATTGCCGGGTCCAGCAAACCCCTATTTTTACTCATTAAGGACAGACGAGACCTTCCTTAATAATAGATAAAATTTTCCAAGAGTTTGTTATTGAAGTATTGCTACTTAAACATGTTTACTCACAAAAAATTGAAATACCTTAATACCAGGCATTTCTGCAAGATACCAGGGGTAGTTTTTCTTATATCATCCTTTTTGAAAAAAAAAAATTTCCAATTTCAAATGTTTGTGTTTGGATCTTTTAAAAACGTTTAGAAACTGGTTTAAAAATCAGAATGTTATTGAAATTTTGAATATTTTTCAAACATTACGAAGATATACAAAACAGATATTGAGGAACGTCTCTTCTGACCTTAAAATATTAACTGCTTTTAAAGAGAAACTTCAGACGTACTGCGCTACAGCATACTCTAGAAGTGGTGGAAATTAGATGTTGATCCTCAGAAACTATATTTTGTTTTCAAAAGTCACAGTATCAAATCTTAAGACTTTTCTACACTTATTGCAACCATTCCTCGCGATAGATTAAAAAATGGGATTTTAAATTCCATAAACAACTGCTTCTTCAATACAAACAGAACTCGGAAATTTTTATATCTTGTGATTGGTCATCAACAAATCTACTTCGTTAGTTACTGAGTACTCTGATTCAACAAAAAAGTATTCTGGAGTTAATATCAAAAAGATGTTGGGGTTCCTCATTGAAATTCATTTAGTCTTCTGGGACCAAGTCCTCTAACAAACAGTTAGAAATTCAATGGGCACTAATTGTGCTCCTTTATTAACTGACAAGTTTTTATATTTAGAATTTATTCAAAAACTTCTTCACGAGAAGAAAACACTGTCTGGCCTTCAACGCGACATTCAGATACTAGTATATAGTCTATGTCTTATCAATTAACAATAGTAATTTCCATTTACATGTAGACTTCATTTATCACTGTTAATTTGAAATAAAAGACATCATAGAGTCTGTCACATCTGCTTCATATTTAGATGTTTTATTGACTTTCGACGACAAGTACCAACTTACAATTAGATTATATGACAGACGAGATAACCCAAGCTCTTTCCTTATTAATATTTAATGTAGTGATACTAGTATTCCGCTATAAGGAGCGTCCTACCTGCACGTTAACCGAGGCTTTCACTTGTAGGAATACTCAAGAGCATGCTCGGAGTAAGACAATTTTCAAAGCGAAACAGGCTACTCACATATAAGTTGATGTTACAGAGATTTGAACAATCCCGTCATTTCGAAAACTTTATATATAATTAATAAGCATGACATATTGTTTTACGGTATTTGGGTTTTGAGATCCTCCTCCTCCTCACGGTTTTTTAAAACTCATCTTAGCTGAAATCTCAAGTGAGCTTTTCTGATCACCGGTTGTCCGTCTGTCAGTCTGTCAACTTTTAAGAACCACTGGGCCAAGTTTAACCAAACTTGCCACAAAGCACTCTTTTAATAGAAAAATTGTTAAAATGAAAAGCCAAGTCCCCTTCCAAGAGGAGATAATCAAGAAAAGACAAAATTATGTTAATCTTTCTGATTTTATGAAAGTAGTTTTTTCCGTTTCTGTCTATTTTTCTTTCCGGATTTTTTTAAGGGTAAGGGGGTTAATGACCCTGCATACATTTATCTTTTTATTTTTTGACATTGAGACAATTCTTTCATAATGTAAATGCACATTGTATTTAAAGGCAGGCGACTCTTAACCCCCTCCCACCTCCCTCCTTTAAATTACTGTTATGAATTAAAACTCCTTAGTGTGCAGCATATGGATTGCGGTCCCTTAATGCCTGCCATATTTCCTTTTCCATCCACGAATCAAAATTCCACATGTTTCAAATTGTAAAAGAGACAAGACAAAAATCCTGCTCTTTTAATTTATTAGATTTTTCTACAAGAATAAACTTCTTTACTACTTTTGATTTAGGTTCACTATCTTTCTCTTCCTTAATTTGGTGTAATTTGGTTTTCTTTTCAAAACTTCCTCTTTGTCTTCTAAGTAATTAAACTCGTGTTTGCAGTTTTTACGTAAGATTATTGATTTCTCTGAATTCAAAACCCTTAACTTTCTGAGGAACGTCTGGAGACTTCTTGTCCCCTATTCGTTATAATGGCATTGTTCATTACCAAAAACTAAAAAGTTCAATGATGTAAAGTATTATACAAAAATCAATTTGTTCAAAAAGATTTTGAAGTTATTCAAAATCATGACTTGTATATTAGAAAAAAGCACATAAAGTTCATATAGGTGTGAACTATATCGTTATTTTAAACATATCAATAATACAAAATTATAGAATTATACCATCATATCAAACATGTACATTAGATAAGGCAGGATCACAGTAAATATACAATACTGGATGAATATTATATACTTCCTTGTTTTGAATTTCTTGGTTTTCGTGTACATTGACTACGTTTTGTTTGCTTGCATGTTTTGAATGTTTAAGCAAATAACCATTGATTATTTTAAAAATGATAATTATTCTCATGTACTAACAACTGTGCATTTCTTTAAACAGTGAGGAAAACCCTTTTTTCCTTGTTAAATGTTACATTATAAAACTTTTTTGTCATTTCTATTCAACAAAATTGTTATTCTTATATGCTAAAACAAATCATCCCCATTCGACAAAATCGGATTTCTATTCGATAATATACAATTCCTATTCGAAATGTTGTTATTCTTATCCGAAAACCCATGATTCCTATATTCGACGAGCTTGTCATTCCTTTTTAATAATTTTGTCTTGTTTTCATCTTATTAATTGTTAAATGTTTTATCATTCATTCGAGAAACATATTATTCTTGTTGAAAACATATCATTCCTATTCGAAAGCAAACAGTTCCTATTCGAAAATCTTGTTTTTTCTTATTCGATTGATTAAGCAGGTCTATTTTTTTTCATAATAGCCATTGATTAAGAATACTGTTGAAAAAAAATCGCATAAAAAATGGAAAAAAAAGGACAAGAATAACAAGATTGCGAAATAGGAATCCTATGTTTTCGAATAGGAAAAGGAGTAAAAGCTTATTGCATAGAAATCACAATTATCGAATTAATATGACTGACATGATTATAAAATAGGAGTGACAAAATTATCAAATATATAGGAATGACAAAATTATCAAATAGGAATGGCAAAATTATCAAATAGAAATGACTAAATTATCGAATAGGAATGACAAAATTATCAAATAGGAATGATAAAATTATCGAATAGAAATGACAAAGTTATCGAATAGGAATGACTAAATTATCGAATAGGAATGACAAAATTATCAAATAGGAATGGCAAGAATGACAAAATTATCAAATAGGAATGGCAAAATTATCAAATCTAGGAATGACTAAATTATCAAATAGGAATGACTAAATTATCGAATAGGAATGACAAAAGTATCAAATAGGAATGGCAAAATTATCAAATATAGGAATGACTAAATTATCAAATAGGAATGACTAAATTATCGAATAGGAATGACTAAATTATCAAATAGGAATGGCAAAATTATCAAATAGGAATGGCAAAATTATCAAATATAGGAATGACTAAATTATCAAATAGGAATGGCAAAAATGACAAAATTATCAAATAGGAATGACAAAAGGATCAAATATAGGAATGACAAAATTATTAAATAGGAATGACACAATTATCTAATAGGAATGACAAAATTTTAAAATAGGAATGGCAAAATTTTCAAATAGGAATGACTAAATTATCAAATAGGAATGGCAAGAATGAAATAATTATCAAATAGGAATGACAAAATTATCAAATAGGAATGACAAAATTATTGAATGGGAATGACAAAAATGACAAAATTATCAAAAAGGAATGACAAAATTATCAAATAGGAATCACGTGTTATTTGAATATATGAATAACATGTTATCGAATAGGAAACGTTTGTCTTCGAATAGGAATGAGATGTTTTTTGAAAATGTGTGATATTTCAGAATGAGAATAATGTCTTCCAATAGGACAATTTATAGAATAGAAATGACAAATTTTTGAATAGGATTCACATTTAATCAAATAGGAATTACAGCTCAGTGCTTTAAGCTCTATATATTTTAGAATGAAATTAATAAATTCTTTTGATTTGATTTGATTTAATTTGATTTGAACATATTTTACTGTTTAACACAAAAGGATCAGAAACAAGTTCTTACAACTTACAAGTTCTTCCCCTGGTGTTAGTAAAGTTGATACAGTTAGTACAGTTGTCATAATAATAACATAATAAAGTATATAATATTGACAAGTAACATTAATACATTGAAATGTTAGTTAAATCTTCCAGATTCATTGATAAATTTATGAACTGCTGAAAATATAAGACCGTTCATATCATAAGATAGAGTGTCAGTACCCCATAACAACAGATGTGTGTCTATTAGAATCGATTCGTCCAGTCTAAAAAGTTTGTCAAAAAGATTATTTCTTGCTCTTATATACGTATCTTTTACAAACAAAGAAAAAATGATAAACATCCTCATTTTGACCACAAATACATTTAGGAGATTCAATAATATTCCTTCTGTAAAGATAAAAATTTAGCAAACAGTTGTGTCTGACTTCTAATTTCAATGAGTTCCATTTTTGAATAGTGTCGGATACAAAAGGGTTTTTTGTATAGTTCTAATCTACTGATTGGTATCTTGTAATCTTCACTGTTCTGAGTATTGTGCAAAGAAACATTTTTTTTATTTTAGGGGGGATGATTTTGCTTAAGTACTCAGGTACTTGATTATTGTGAATTTTGTACATTGTTATTAGCTCAGCAGTATGACGACGTTTGACTTTGAAAAAGTTTGTGTTTGAAATTATTTAATTCTTTTAATAAGAATAACAAAAAAAGTATTTACATGTATTATACAAAATTTTATATAAGCTATTTTTTTTTCGTGTTTTTACATCTTCCTCAACAAAGAAAAAAAAATAAATTCGATTAAAAAAAACAAAAAAGAAAAAAACATACTAGTACAATGTACATACTTTTCAGAATTTTTTTTAAATACCATCTCAAATTCCATCATTGTACTTAAGGAAGCTCTAAACACTATATAGCAAAAAGTGTTTTTGGACTAAGAGAAAAACATCATATCAAGGTTTGCATATTGGGACTATTTAGTTCATCTTTCAACATAGGGTACCTGGCCAGAAGACCATAAACTGAGTATTTAACAGACTGAAGTCAAATTTTGATTTTAAATAGATTCTAATTTACAATACATACTTTATAAAAAATTGCAGGTTTTGTATAATATTCCAGTTCAAATATATGGTGAAAATTTTGTTTTGCTAACATTTTTTTTTCAAAAGTTATATTGATTTGAAATTTCAGTGGTATAAGAGGAGTTGCGGATAAAAGATGTGTACCCCATAGCGTAACAGACGGACGAACGGACATTTGATTACTATATACCCTCCCACTTTTCAAGCGGGGGTATAATAATAAATTCAATTACTTATTCTTGGTCTATATAATGTAAAGAATATTTTAATCTGACATAAATTGTGTAATCAACTGTAAATTATCATTTTTTTCTAACTTTGCAATGCTGGGCCAGTCAGATATCTGCAAACAATACACTGCGGTGTCTTGCGTGAAGAATATACATGTATTCGAATTCTCCTATCACTATCATTGTTGATAAATGACCAAAACAGGTGGTCAATATTGATTTCGTCGAGTTCCGACTACTTTTCTGCGTAAGAATTTTAAAATTGATTCATATTGTTTTTCACCTATGATACATAATTTATTATGTATATTAATGGTATACCTGGTACTAGTAAATCAAAATCATTACATATTTCAATTTTTCAAATTTAATATTTATTTAAACGTTTCCTGTACTTTATCTATTCATTAGTAAAACTAAGTGAGTAAATAATCATTGATATATATAGATCCCTTTTCTTATTGTATTATTAAACTATTTATTTTGAGAAAATTAAGGTTAAGTTAAAGAATGAAAAATGAATTGCATGTGCCTTACTGACAAGTGCATGTATTTTAAAACTAAGAACATATTGAGTACATATGCTGCAACATAAATTCTTACATATATTACTACAAAACTAACAAGCAAATAATTTTGGCTGTAAGAATCAGAATCGACCTTGACTTCGGTGAACGTTACAAGGAAATAACCTCGAAGTCCTCAAATTCTAGATAAGATGGTTGTCCTTTCTGGTCTGTCAAAAAATGGGTTACTTTAAATAGTCACTTAAATTCAGAGACTTTTACCCCAAACTACAAAATCAAATGCATATTGATTAAAGTTTTAATAACTATGTTTATATGTTTTCTTCATATTAAATACCGCTGTCAACAGATGGTCACTATGTGTAAGGAGTTCGTCCTCTGTACTCATCTGTGCTTTGTACTTCTAGTAAATGTCCATGGTTTGATATGAACTATCTATGTTAGAAGTATTAAAATGATAGACAGAAATGGTTGAAGAAAAATTTGATTCGTGTGCAATCATGCGTCCTTTTCCTAGCAAGCAACTGATGCTGGGACCACGTTCTTCCAACCAGAGCCATTCAAGACCATTGGAAGTCGGTGTCTAGAATGGCAAGTGGAATTCAGATGTAAGACATTACATGTGTTCCTAGTGCCTTCTAGAAAATTTAATAAAATACCTCTATTCAAATAAATCAACAGGTACAAAAACGGGTACCATTAAGCGCGTGTTTTTGTTGTCGTCTGCGGGAACTCGAAGCTGGTAGGCCTGTTTCTGTCGATCGGTCTTTGGACACTTCACGCGCCAGGCGACGCTGACAGACGACAGTTTCCCAGGACTAATGGCTTCACTTTACCTAAGTCATATTCGTACTTATAATAACCAGTTTTCTTCAATTCCTGGCATTGTATGCACGACATTTCTACGAGGGATTGGTGAGAGAGAATAAGGAGTTTATCGGCTGTTCCTATCGCTAAGACCGGACCAAGCAGACGTTATCTCAAGAGGCCCAGTGCCTTATCTCTGGACTACCATACAGTACAGGTAAATGGCTTCCTTTACGATATTTACCGACCACAATCCTCAGTTGTGCAGGAAAACAAAGTTATGGGGTACTCTAAAATTATGATGTGTCAATTTTATTAGTTCAAGAAACAACATGCAAATCGATGTTACTCTTTAAACAGTACAATGTCTAAAGGTTTTGGTGTCCCGAACCGAATCAAGGCAAATTCATTCAAACTATATTCAAGTCCGAATTTCTGTTTGCTCTTGTAGCCCATCTACCCGTTCATTTACCCTTAGACAATCAGAGTGAGACCAAAATGCTCAAGGAAGAGCGCCATAAAATTGTTACAAAGAGTGAAAGTAAAATTTCCGCAGGTCAAAGGTGGGGATCAAAAATACAGCACGTCGTAATTTTTATAAGGGTTTTTGGTATCTCGTTATAGGGTTGGTAAGGACCAGGGCGCTATCAGGACTTTTTCTGTAGGTTTGTTATCTGAGACTAGGGTAATGAAATATTCCTGATTTATCGCATTTTACAGCTAACATGTCATTATGTCGGCAGTAACGTTGGTCGCTATCAAACCCTTCTCCCTTCGCTACTATCGGTGATAAAAATTTTTATCATTATGGTTTTGTTGATTTCTATCTACCATCGAGATTCACTCAGACCCCGGCCACTGTAACGCTCACTTCAAGATAGTTTTATTTTTTAAACCCTCTTTTGGATTTTGGAATCAAGCCACCAGAGAAAAGGGTGGTTTCCAATAGTGCCTCACTTTCCAAAAAAATTCTTTGAATTTATCAAACATCAAAAATTAATCTTGTTAAAATGGAATTAATTAAAATTACTGCAAGGTAAGTTTTCGACTACATCTTTTTACAGGATTATTTTTTAAATATTAAATTTGGAATTTTTCCTTGGATTTTTTTGGCATGTTAAGCCCTGTTTTTGACAGAGGACTAGTTGGTATACTAACTCAAGGTAAAGGGCTTTGAATGACAGCCCAATAGTTATGGCGGCAACGCGGTAGCGCTCGCTGTTAGGTCCAGAATTTAAAGGTCAATTTACAAATCTTGCTACTGTTTGGAGTTCTTCGTTTAGTTACATTCACGCTTTTTAATGAACAAGAGTGAGTAGAAGAACTCCAGGAACCGTATACAGAAGATGGTTTGAACCTGGTTTTATTTTAATTTTTTATTTCTCAACAGGTGTAAATTATCTCAGGTGAATGAAGTGAGCGAGGTGGTCGGCGCATGGTGTTGTATCAATACGCTTGGAAAATCTAATCCGTCGTCACTCAATGACAATTTTTGGACAGTAGAAAATGTCGGAGGTGGAAACCCAGTGGCAGTCAGAAACCAATGGTATTCATACTTATCATCTACCCTCTCCATCCCGGGAAAGTAATGACTCAAAGGAAGGGTCCAGAAGTCCAGGACAATCTTGTGAGAATACAGGTTCAGAGTCCATTGCAGAGCTTGTCACGTCCGAGATCAGGATCATTAATGGAGAAACTCCCCCAGAAATCTTAGAAAGCCCCGAGTCGGCTGCAGAGACAGCCAAAGCCGTGGAGAGCATCAGCGGAGACGTGTGTGAGGAGGGTCACGACCAACCCACACCTCCACCCCCCGAGCTAGAGGTCCGACCTGGGGCAGAGGAGCCTGTTACCTATACAGAAATACACACCCTCCAGCCGGCGGCCGTGGTGACAGATTTACAGCCCGTCACGCTTGACCCCGCCGGGCACCTGTTACCTAAAGAGGACGTGGACGCATTCTTCAGACACATGGAACCTATGGGTACATCCGTCACTGTGACCAATTACACAACCCTGACAAACGCACCCATGTCACTGGCCCACTCTGTGTATCAGACTCTCAACGGACCGTCTCTGGTCACAAACGCAGGCAGCATGCCCCACGCAACAGTTCTATCCGACGGGCAGTCCTATCTTCACTCCATGGCCCATCTGTATCCTCCCTCCTCCCGCTCCCCCGGGCAGTACGGCGTATCTACATCAGAAACTGGAGCCTACTTAAACCCCCATGAATACTCTGGAAGTCCTGGAAATGGGAAATTTTCTCCTTATGACAATGTGAATTCTGGACTTAGAAGTGACAGTATGTCGGGGATTTCTTCTCTTCTGAGACAAGGCCAGCTTCCCCCGTATTCAGACTTTTTATCCCAAGATTTGGCGGGATTTAACCCCTATCACGGGCTGACCCAAGAAACGAGATTACAAGGTAAATTGTATTTTGGTACTTTTTGAATTGCTGCATAAAAATTCAGAATTGCTTAGAAGTTCTCGTAAATATCTATTACAGACGTATTTATTTATTTCTAAAATATAGACTTTCATTGCTCCAATGTTCAATTTGAACGATATTTGAATTTATAATATGCTAATTTATATATGTATACAATTTTGGGGTTTTAATTTCTTGGAATAAAATAAAAAAAAAATGACTGTTTTAGAATTAATTGTACACGTTTTCGTGCATGTATAAATTTTAATATATTTATTGTTTATGTTTTTCCTTTTATCTTTCTATTTATTTCTTTTTCGAATATCGAACTTTTTTTTATTAATTTGTTCAGTTAATACATTCTACATTAAATTTACTAGTTTGAAATATTAATTAATCAAATTTACTTTTTGAATGTAAATTAATCTTTATTTATATAGCTATTTTAATTTCTTTCTGTGGATATAAAGCCATATTATGCACATCAAAGTAATCGTGCTGTTTCACAGTCGGCATTTTATACGTTCAGTGTTGTTCTTAGGTTTTGTTTTAAAAACAAAATCAAACGCGCTAAGACCCGACAAAATTGAAGCCATTTTTTGTCTCCAACAAAGGAAATGTTATGATGACGATTCTTGACGTTCATCAATGCTTTCTGGAAAATAATGCAATGCCGATTTTCCCCATAGTCGCTTTCTCGGGTAGAAACTGCTAAATTATCAAAATTATTTTTGAAAAACAAAAACGAAACGCAATTATTTGAAATTCTATGAATGTCACATATGTACAGACAATATGTCACACATCAAAATAATACACATACTGCCAGATGACATGATTCGGGTATATATACACTGTTGTCAGAAGGTCTGATGAAGAGTGTATGTATTGTCAACTCTGTCTGTTGGGGTGTCAGGGCAAGTGGTCAATGATTAAGGAATATATTTTCAGTGACATTAATTCTTTGGGGAATTGTTGTTTTTAATTTATTATTGTTGTACCAATTTTTTAAATTATTTATTTATTTGATTTTTAGAATTTTTGATTGACACATTTCTTCCTTTTCAAAATAGTGATAACTTGAAAATATTAAAATTGAAATGCAGAAGAAATTTTTAAAGTAATATAAATTGAAAAAAAAAATATATAAATTAAAATAAATAAATACAAAATAAAAAAGCAAAAAGAAACAACCAAAATGAATAATATTATATCATAATAAATAAAATAAAATTTAGAGTATAAATATTCTTTTAAATTTTTTGATGAACTGGCTATTGTTTCATTTTTTGGAGTCACGTTTTTGGAAAAATGTAACCATTGGAATATTTGCCTTAGCCGGGTTTCATTGTTTGTCTGTAAACAGAAGGTGACGTCCCCGCCTATAAATGTTTTAGTTTATGGGAATTAGAGGCTCCTGGTGTACCCCAGAACTCACACTGCAATAAATCTGTCGCCCCTGCAAAATGTTCCAGCTCGTTGAGAGCCGTATAATCAATTTATTAGTAGTTTGTTGGTTATTAATTGTACCAAGACCCATTGAATCTGATAGATCATAAAGTGATAAAAATGTTAGAACTTAAACATATGCAGTCATCACATGATTTATGCAACATACTATAATTAGCACTGTAAACAATACATTTATTTTTTTTTTCTCATCTTTATATATGAAATATTCTCATTTAAGTCAACGGATTCAGAATAAACAGAATTTTTTTCTCTCAAAATCAAAATATGCTCAGTCGTGTTTTACATAGAAACCGTGATATTTCACAGTCAGAACCCATTTCTTCAGAGACATTTATGTTTTCCGCCCTGTTTTGAACCTTAATTCTTGTAGGGAAGTAGCGCTTCAGTGTTAGTTTATGCCCGCCTATCTGGGTTACCATTCTGACTACAAAGGAATTCTTCAAAACAAAATTCTAAATGTACTCTATTTATTGATTAAATTAAAAACTTCACTTTAGTATTTTTTCTTCCTTTTTTAAAAACACAGGCATTAAAATGAACAACATAGTTTATAAATAGTTTATTAAAAATACAGGTACATTGTACATTAATAAAATTTCGTGTATTTTTTCTGGTTGAATTAAATCTAATTTAATTTCAGAAAAAATACGTTGTCTATTTCGATTATTAGAACAGTAGTTGCAACAGTATCTTGCCCAACTTTGTAATCTGAAAGACAAACAAACGAGCATTTTTATCCCAGCCCTGTTTATCATATAAGACCAGAAGAGACAGAAAGCTTGTGGACTTTCAAAGTCTAAAGGACGAGTCTGTTTGCTCTCATGATCCAAGTTCTTCAAGTTCAAGTACTGTTGAAAGTTGACTCCGTCATATGATACCCCGATCTCCTTATCTACAATAGGTATTTCATTGTATATACTTATACAAAGATAAAAATAAAGATTTAAAATTTATTCACGAAAGTATTCCGAAACTTGAAAAAAAAATATTTTCTAACTTTTAATTGAAATGAGACTGAAATTCACATAACAATTATTTCCAAATGAGTTGCTGTTTAAGGCAGAGACTGTAAAACATGGCTTACAGGAAAATCTAATTTAAATTAGGTTTTTATTTTGATTTTCAATATTATGAATTTCCTGTTTAGCTTTATTATCTTTAGTTCACTTAACTTCCTACTGCACATTTGAATTCCTGGGTTCACATGTATCATAAAAATACAAATACAGGCACCTATTTTTATTTCACTATAAAAATGTAATCGTCACCCTCGTATTTTTTATCGTTTTATCTTTTTTTTTAAAAGTTAATTTTTATTTTGTATAGTCGACATTTTTTTTTCATTAATTTTCCTATTCTTGACAGTATAATTTTTAAACTTAACAGAATCTCAGTTTATGCATAAAATTTCTTTCGGATAGCAATTTTCATTCAGGAATTAAATTTATTCTTTATTCTTTGAAATATTAGGTATGAAATACAAATGCTAATAAATGCAACATGTGTATTTAATATCTGACAATTTATTTCCCTGTTTATAGTGTTAACTTGAACAAATAATGATTTCCTTTTTTATGAAATTATATATTTTCGCTATTTTGCTAATAAAATGAAGCAGATATGTTATACAAATGTATTTATATGCAAGCAACTACATGTACTTGTGTACACACAAGTGTCATTGATAAGACAGCTTGAGTACAATAAACAATATTACACATTCTGTGTACCCCGTCCTGACACGCTGCCCCATGATCCTTATGTCTGTAGATTCGGATGGGGACAAAGATTACATTATGACGATATATACGACTAAAATAACTTCCCAGATAAGATAACGTAATGCACATAACAAAGAAAAATTCTATCTTTTGATCTTTATCTAAAACACACAAATAGACATGAAATATTGTTTTCAAAAAATATTGGATTAAGGCAAGGAAGTCCATTTTCTCCTTTATTGTCATTAATTCAGCTTAATTAATTGGTAAATAATATACACATACTGTTGGACATTGAAATAAAAACATATATTAAGGGGCTTAACAGATGAAAATAAACATATACTGTCATATTTTTTTTCAATTCGAGTATCATAGATCGTTTTATTAAATAACGGTTCCTCCGGTCTATATAAAAATATTAAGAACGTCCTCGCGGCTTTAATCAAGAATTTTACACGTATTTCTTAAAAGTTTCGAAGATCTGGTAATGATTTAACCAAGAAATCGTTTGTAGAGTTTTGTAAACATTTGGTCAATATTCTGATATATTTTCTACCCTCGTTCTCCTTATATTCTTTTATTAATCAATTCTTAAATTTACGATCTCTCATAAATACTTTCTTTCTCAAAGTAATATCTGAATTCTATGACAAGCTTAAAAGCTTGGTTGAAAAATACAATTTCGTGGCAAGGATATTGAGTCACCTGTGTAGACGAAGGGTCTAAACACCAAACAGTGCCAGCTATTGATTTCGGATTTATAAAACACTCACATATTAATGAAACTTCTACATTTTCTAGCGCGGAAATCAATTGATCGTATAAATGTAAACTCCCTGCTTATCAGAACTAGGCTTGCTCACCACATGCGTTCCCCGGCAGACGACGCAACACGAGGTCATTGTCAGAATGGCGGGAACTTGTCACGATCACGACTTGGAAAAATCGAAAAATTCTTCAAAAGTTCTCATTAAAATTTCAAGGAAAAGTGGCGTGTTTGTTAAATAAAATGGGTGGGACGGCAACATGTCGGACTAAATTGAGTTCTTGTCTAGAAAACAGCTTTTTCGAACAATTTTACTTTTAAATCTTCTTAGTTAATAAAATGAAATGTATTATTTATTGCTCTATGATAAGTGAATGTTATTTGAAACTTAAAACCTGTAAATTATCATTAACATGTAATTATTTTTTTGGGAAGAAACAAGAGTAAATTATATCGAACTTCTTCACATGATTTGTGTCGAATTTGACTCATTTGATTAAGATGGATAAAAAAAATTACATCACCACGGAATTAAAATTTATGCACCTGTGAGAGATCACTACAGGGTTCGATATAGATGGATTAGTTCCAATGTGTAGGTTCCTCTCCCCGTGAAATATTCTGATTAGGAAAACACCTCTCGCGAAGATCTCACTCAATCCCGCGGACATCTCGAAAGATAAGACACCATGATTACATTCAGTGCAGAATGAGGCAATGGTTTATGTCAAATCAACATTCTATTACATACCCTTCTTTCTGGTATTGAATTCTCTATGAAAGCCTGTAAAAATCTTGTTTTAATCATACAGAAGATTATTTAAACATTTTGTTGGGATTAAAGTAATGAACATCATCATGGAAAACTACCCCTTCCTGGGTGACCTTTGGTAGAGAAATTCTGTTTTCGATCAAAGAGTACATACTTGAATATTTACAGGAATTTGCATGAGCAATTAAAAATTATAATGTTCCTTTTAACAGAAGAACAAGACTACTTCAATAACGAGTGTCGGGAGTGTGTCAACTGCGGCGCCATTTCTACTCCATTATGGCGGAGAGACGGGACCGGCCATTATTTGTGCAACGCTTGCGGACTGCTCCACAAGATGAATCCGGGACAGACAAGAACTCCAGTCAAACAACCCAACCGCGAGGTCAGTCATCCATGAAGCTCAATTACCAAATAATCAGTCTAAATTCAGGAAATCGAGACTCTCATTTCATTGCCCTGCAAATATGACTTTTCAAATATCCCAGACATCCAACCTATTTAGGAATGTTTGGTAAATATACTCAGTATGTTTAAACAAGGCATTATCCGAACATTGCAGCGTTTTTATTAGGAGTTAATTCTTGTGTCAATAACAGCTCATCATAAAATCATAAACGCCTGGTTTTTCTACACTTGAACCAAAAGGTGCTCTTAGTTTGGTGTTGGGATGTGCATGGTGTCTCAGTCCTGGTGTAATTCCTTATTTTCTGGCCTTTTTTGATCTCAGATTTTAACTCAAATTCTCAATGACGAACAACCTCCAGTCTGGGCCTTGACTGCACTCACAGAACCCGCTTTGTCCGTAAGTAACTGTGTGTTTGTCTGTGGCTGGTGCTCACTTTGTCAGTAAGTCCGCGGTGGGTGCTCATCCTGTCAGTAAGTAACTGTCTGTCTGTCCGTGGTGGAAGCTCGCTCTGTTAGTATAAATAATTGTCTGTTTGTCCATGTTGGAAGCTCAATCTCTCACTAAGTAATTGTCTGTCTGTCCGTGATAGGGGTATTGATCACTGTGGCAAACATGCTTGTCTGTCAATTGATTCTTCAGATAGTTTTTGTTTTGTTACCAAAAACTTGATTTGTTCTTGTGGTGGGAATATGGGGTAAAGGTGCTTGTTTAAATGATGCGAACAGTATTTGCATTATGTCATTGCAAGGTAATAAATAAAGTTAGTTGGTTGGACAACAATCAACAAGTCTACACCTATTAGTTTCAAGTCTAACAGTGTCCTTGTCGAATTGTTGCTTGAAAATTCTTTTTTAAGAAATTTGAAAGAAAAAAAAATATTACATGTGTCCAGTTGATCAATGTTTCTTTACTGTAAAACTTGACTGTTCTATAATGTATTCATAAACAAATCTCTGTTACCAATGCAGACAGGAACAATAATCAATAAAACTATTAGATGGGTTACATGTAAATTGAATACATCACAAAATGGAGTTTGAAACTGATTTTTTTTTTGGTTACAATTTTTATTTCTTGCATCTTTTTATGATCCAAGGGTTCTTTGAAATCTTAGAACAGTCTTGTGTAAAAAGATACACGTATGTCTATTTCTCTCGTATTTTCTAATAATATTGAAATTTGAGATTTACTATAATGATGAAACTTACGAAGTAACATGGGTATATTCACTTAACACAAAAATTCACAATTTATTTTTGTGATTTTTTTAAAATTATAACTTATGATTTTCAGAACCTGAAAACAACAAACAACAGAAAATTTACAAATGTTATGTAGTATTTTCCATATCGCACTTTTATTTTCAAAATATATTGGCAGAAAAAAAGAACATATAACAAACCAAACGAAATTTTTATCATTTGTCTTAAATATCATTTTATGACATTGCAAAGCCAAAGTTCAAGTAACGAAATCTTGTTATCATATAATTCGTTATATACATTGTATAAAAAATAATTTCAGTCGCAGTGTTGAGTTCTGAAAATTTCTGCCATGCGTAAAAATTCTTTTTGAACCGATATCTGTTCTATCTATCAGCTAGGGAATCAAAGACTCAAAAAAATCTGCTGCCATTCATTTCATTGAGGAAATACATGCTTATACACAGATCGTTATTTAATGATGAAACATCTGGTGTAAACTCTATTTGTAATCCCCGCCTTACGTATACCCCGCAAGGCGCCCCAGGTTATTAAAGAGATGCAAGTCCACATGGAGGGTATTAAATTTCAGTTCAACCCTAAAGTTTACCATCGAGTGCTGCCTCTCGACATTTCTTCGAAGGGGAGGGAGAAATTATAAACTTTTCTCAAACCCCTCAGTTGAACGAACATTCTGAGTCTGATATTGAGGGCCGTAGTGTCCCGAGTTGAGTTTTGAGTTGATCTTTGTGGGGATGGAGGTGGACGAATTCCTGTTTTATACTCAGTTCATGTTGTTTCCTCCGCAGGAGTCCCCCATTTCTGAGGAGGAGAAGGCACCGACGCCCATCAAAAGGATAGAGGACAACAAGTTTGACAAGCTTAGCGGAATTGTGAGTACATTTTAATTTTATTTCAAAAGGTTTTTATTTGTGAAAAATTAATGTCATATAGATTAATATAAGTCCTTTTGATATTAAAAAAATATATAGTTTAAAAAAATTAAAAATGAGTTATTTAAACATGGAGATATTTAGGCAGAGAGAATTTCACACAGAAATTCTGGCCAGAGGAGGTATAAATCGGGGGAGTTTCAAGAATTTGTTGAGAGAAACGTGCTACTGCATACAACAACGTGAATTGCTAATGAAAAATAGTGTTTTAACGCATAATTGATTGGCAAACAGGACATTTAAATCACAAGATCTGTGGGTTTTGCTGAAAGTGTGAAATTTTGTTGTAATAAAATTTTCGGGAGTATTATTTTTAGTTTCTGTTTGAAATAGCACCAAAAAATTCCCTCTTATCTCCCCGACATGTCAATCAGAGTGAAATATAAAGTATGACTTCTGCATGTACACATTCAGAGAAGAAACACACCCAACTATTAGAGTTTCAGAATAAATACAACTTTGTTTTCATTCCTGGTTTGTTTCTAAATATCTTTCCACGATGAAGGTCCCGATGGGATTTTTGTAATCATTGGTTGCTAAGAAATACACGCGCGTTTTGATGAAGATCTTAACTGGTGCTCACATGTGCATGCTAACCCAGCAGGGTATCTGAAATAGATCTATTTATTTCTGAGTCACAAGGATTCAGGTCCGACTTTAATGACATAACATCTAGATTGGAAAGTAGCCCTGTTTGAAATCATATGGTTTAAGAGGAGCATTCGGAAAAACAATTTAAAGAACAGGGATAAAATCCCAGAGATTTCCTCGATTTAATACAAAAATTAGAGAATAATGAAAGAAAACATGAAAATCTGAAGTTTTATATATATTTTTGTACAGAATAACAACAGAAGCAGGATGGGTTTATCGTGTGCTAATTGCAATACTTCGACCACGACCCTATGGCGACGCAATGGCGAGGGAGAGCCAGTCTGTAACGCATGCGGCCTGTATTACAAACTGCATCAGGTATTTTTACAACTGAAAAAAAAATATTCCACAACGACACAATATGGTGATCTGTTGAAAATTTTAACGGAATTTTCCTTGAACATGTCTATTTTTGTAATTTTAAAACAAATGTTTTGTTTTGTAACAGGTGAATAGGCCATTATCTATGAAGAAAGACGGAATCCAAACACGCAAGAGAAAGCCTAAGACCCCCGGAAAATCAAAGTCCCCCTCCAAGGATTCCCTTCACAACAATCAACCGGAGCCTTCCCTGCCCCCGCCCATTTACACCCCGCCCCAGGTGACCTCCTCCTATCACCTCCCTCAGCAGTCGTCCCAGGGGCTCCTGGATTTGTCCGTGGCGCGTTCAGATCCCAGCGATAACCACTCGACAGGTGCGCTCTACATTTCCTTCCCATCACTTTTGAAATTCGTAGATACTTATCGCAAGGTGATGATTCTGAACCGTTTTTCTTACAGCATCAATGTTTATGACGTAAAACGCAGACTTAGAAACGATGGATTGTTTAGTGTGAATTTTCATTTTCATAGCAGAAATGACAGATGGTTCCAGAAACTAAACACATAATACATGTTATCTCTATGGAATAATTAATAATAATTTTCATGAGCAGTTAGAAAATTACTTTTGAACGTATCGTGCATCGTAAAGAACATCATGTAATAAATATACATACTTCAAAGGAATAACTAGAGTTACAAGTTCTATTCTAGATTAAGAATGTACATGTTTTCTTCATTTTTTTAAAACTCAATTTGTCTACTTCAGCAGAGTAAGAATCCATTTTTGGCACCTAAAAGCAGTCGAAAATAACAAGTGCGATTATATAACACCTAAAAGATAACATTATCAAGATATTCAGGAATGTAGATTCTATAAGTAGTAAACAGCCTTGAGCTTTCTGAATGAATCTTATATTTTTATAGAGATTCCGGTGCTATTTAAAACTCTTCAGCACTGAACACACGTATAAATGATATATTAAAATATTTTGACTTATCTTTTTCAATTTTGCAATATAAGTATTATATAGTTCTCTCTTTGTAAAAATGATATCGACATTAAATACCATACTCATTATTTTTATATTTAATATGAATCGAGACACAATACGCACAATTTCAAAATGTATGTTTTGTGTATCATATTATTTTTGGAATTAAAAATATAATTAAATTTTATATAGGTTTAGACATGAAGCCAAGTGTGTCCAATTTCAACTTATATCAGACCCACAGTTCCGTGCTGGCAGCTCTAAGCTCCCCTCCTCCCGCCCTGCTACAGGTTGGAGGGCACTCGCATGGGATGCTTCCCTCCATTAATCACGTGACATCTCACATGCAGCAGCAAAATGACGTACTACGAATGAACTATGACAGTGACCTAATGCTGAAACAGGAACCACACATTTTTGAACCCTCGCCTCCTAAAGCTGTTCCTGTCGCCGTGAACCCAGACGAAATCAAACAGGAGGAGTTAGAACCAAGGTCAAATGGAATTTCTACGCACAGCGACATCATTCAGTTAAAGGCGGCATCTGTAATTGCCGAGGATTCCGAAAGCGATTTTAGCAATCGGAACGTCTGTCCACCAACAGTGAGCGCCAAATAGTTAATGGTTTGAGACATATCTAGTGTTTTTCATGGACGCTTACCGAAAAAGAAATCCAATGCTCGAATCAAGCATAATTTATGACGTAAAATCACATTTCTACAAAGAGACTGGACATTATTCTTATATTGTACTCAAGACTGTTTATAAAACATCAGTTACAGGTTGAAGTAGAACAAACACCACAGAATATTCGTTGGAGAGTTATGACGAGAATTTTTTTTCATAAAGGGTATATTAAAATGTCATAATATTGATATCAAAAAGTATGCATTTGCATCGTTGAATTTATGTAATATGTGTAGTTTAGAATTTTCCTATAATTTTAAATTTCATGCAGGTCATCAAAATGAATCAATTTTGAATCAGATGAAATAAATTCAAAGTGTTAATTTAAACATGATAATAAATCAAACAAATAAGATGGAGGCATTTATTGCATTATACAGAGATGTTGAACATCTATTCTTAATTTAGAATTTTTAAAAATGAATTTTTACATAATCTTACATGTAATTTAAAAAAAGTATTACAAAATTGTGAGTTTATAAAACATGTCTCACATGTAGGGTAATTTTATACATTTTGTAAATATTAACATTGTATATATATCATGTAGTTTGTGAGTAGATTGAGACGAATCTTGCCAGGGAATACAGTGTTTACAATTTTAGTGTTGGATTGCACAATTCTTGTTCATAAAATGTATATTATATGTAAGAAAAAAACATTCCCAGGAAACGGTTATAAAATTGTTGATGAAAATTGCTTTTCTTGCCAGTAAATAATAAAACAAGGCGATTGTAAAGAATAGGAATTGATGGACCAATCAGATTTATTCATGCACTGATGTTGATTTTTCTTGAATGATTAATTGTTTAAAGTGCCTCTGATTTAATAGACAATCGGCTATTTTCTTGCCAATTATGTATATTTCTTGATTAAAAACATTCCAGTGAAAGGTTTGTGTTGTTTCACTAATATTCCCAAACTTCAACCCAAAATATCGTCGACATTTTTTTCACATCCATATGTCTTACTTAAAAAATGTCCTCCTGAGACACACAGACTGTTTCCTACATCATTTTCTCCCGACAATTTCGAATATAGTTGGAAGTTTGTGGAGGAAAAAGTTTACCACAGGGGGCGCTCCTCTTGGGGTTTCATAATGGCGCTTTGTGAAGGAAAAAGGAAACGACAGAGGGCGCTCTATTGAAGTGTTATAATAGACATCGTCCTCTTAATAGAACCCAGCGCTCTGTATGATTTACAAAATGGAGGTTCCTTCTGAAATGGAAAAAAAAATATTGCCACATCCTGACTTTATTTACACAAGTCTTTTAATTTACTATAATCTTATTTGACCAGCAAGCATCTTTTCAATTATGTCAACTTAGCAACTTAATACTTTGTGAATGGTTTTAAAATATTTGGTTTACTTTTATACCCTAGAAAAGTTGAAACAAAAAAAAAACAAAACGTGTAAGAAAACTTTTTATTGTTGAATTTCAAATGCTTTTGACCTTAAAGTTTAATCATCACAATTCAAATTAAAATTAAACAAAAAAAATTTAAAAATTAACAATTTCACTATATAGAAAATGCAAATATATCTTGCTTGTCAATTAGACAAAGTCTGTGTTCAGTACGTTGGAAAACAAACCTCTGATGCGGCCATTTTGTGATTAATGATACCAAAAGAGATTCATACATTATGAGCTCACCTGAGTTGTAAGTTTAAGTAAACTTGATTGAAAAGTTAACCTTTGTCTAGCGTTCGGGTGTCTGTCTGTTTGTCTACTTTATATCTCGACTTCTTCAAATGAAAAATCACTTGGTTAGTTTCAGCTACACTTGACACAAAATAAGCATTTTTGCATCAAGGAGATTTGATATTGTTCAATTGATGGGTAAAACCTCCGTCATTAAAAATTTTCCTAAGAAACTCTAAACCAGAAAAGTTGAAATGTATCTCTATGCCCTCTAATAAAGGATGAAATCTGGATTATTCAAATCATGGCCCCTTGGGCTAGTTTTTTTTTAAATTTACATAAGAATATGTCGGGGGGAAAAGTTTTACAAGGGGATAAATGCATATAGGAAAATGTCTTTAAAATCTTCTTGTATAATTGAAGTTTTCAATGACATATTTGCTCCAAATTACTGGGCTAAAATTCTGGATCACATTTTATCTAGTGCATTCATATGGTAAAGAAACGTAAAGAAAACTCTTTGCTCTAACAGAAAAGCATGGAATCAATATTGATATTATCCCCATAATATTATATTTGTTATTTAGATTTGGAATACCAATGGTTCCTTTAGGCAAGATGGTGCCTATGGCATGCCATATTCACGCAAATGAGCTAAACATAGTTTCACAGTTAAACAAGTGTTTCCACAATTTTTTATTAAAATAGAAAATTTGGTGTTATGACTATGTTGATAAAAATTGGTGGAAAGACTCTAGGTTTATCGACTGCAAACTAAAGTTTACCAACCGTGAACTATATATGGCACGCCAAATTCACAAAAATGAGATAATCATAGTTTCACAATTGATAAACTATGTTTATCGACTGTAAACTATAGTTTACAAACCGTAAACTATAGTTAACGATTCGTTAACGTTTAGTTTAGTTTACGAATGTTAATTTAAGTTTATCTGTCTGTAATAAAGCGTTAACAATAGATTTTGTTGATAAACATAGATTCACGTTTGTAAACTATAGTTTACAATCGTAAACTATAGTTAAGAGTTGTTAATCATAGTTTCACAAATTGTGAAACTATATTTATCAGATCGTTAACTATAGTTAACGGTTTGTAAACTATAGTTTATAAATCGTGAAACTGTATTTATCAGATAATCTATGTTTTGCAATCGCAAATGATTGTTTTCGGTGTTAAGTATAGTCTACGGTTGTAAAACATAGATTATCGCGTTAACTATGGTGTACAGATGTGAAATATAGATTAACGTTGTTAACTATAGTTTACGGTTTGTAAACTATAGTTTACAACCGATAAACCTAGTTTAGCGATTGTGAAACTATGATTATCTCATTTTTGTGAATTTGGCGTGCCATAACTATAGTTAAGAATTCGTCAAGTATAGTTTTTATCTGTAAAACTATATTTAACGGTTGTTGACTATAGTTAATGAATGATTATCTAAGTTTATATGTCTGTTATAAAACGTTAACAATAGATTTTGTTGATAAAGATAGAATCACGTCTGTAAACTATAATTTACAATCTAAACTATAGTTGAGAGTTGTTAATCATAGTTTCACAAATCGTGAAACTATATTTATCAGATTGAGAGTTGTAAACCATAGTTTACAAATCGTGAAACTGTTTTTATCAGGTAATCTATGTTTTGCAATTGCAAATGATTGTTTTCTGTGTTAAGGACATACGAGGGGTGATCAAAAAGTTCGCGAACTAATTGAATAACTTTCGAATAAGAAATGATATGGGGTTTCAGTATTGAAAATGTTTCAACGTAGTCCTCTCCTATTTTAAGCGCATCTGCAACCATTCTGCCCATGCGCGGATCACGTGACATGCTCTTTAGCGTTCAGTCGCAGAAGCTTAAACATTTTTCGGACTCTTATATTTTTTATCATGCAATTTATTTTTTGCAACAGAAACAGTCTATTTGTCAGAAATGGCCTAATCTCTGCAATAGTTTGGGTGGATAATGATATCCTTTTGCAGAATGAGTATGGTGACCATCAAAACCCAAGTACTCTGTCTTTTGAGCGTCGTTTATTTCATGTGGATAAATTATAGGTGCCTTGACTTTATATCTGATATGTTTAAAGTCTAAAGTAAACGATATTTTAGGGATTTGATAATTATTATTGTAAAGATATCCATCTTATTTTTCTAACTGTAAGTTGGCGACCTTTCAAATCAAATTGCTTAAAGACCCGATTTTTTTTACCGTACGGTTACCTGAGGTGGGGGAGTGGTCGAAGTAACAGTGGTGTTATTTATCTGGAGACCCCCCAATACCACACTGCTCAACGCGTTATCGGCTACTCGGTTGTTATCGGACACTCGGTGCAAGAAAAGCAATGTTTAGAAAATGTGGGTAATTTTAAATTTCATATTTCAACGATAATTTTGTATTTCAGCAAACAAAGTTTGTGATCTATGACAGATAATTGATTATACTTTCAGCAGCAGAAAGCACAAACCAAATCACTCTCTTTCAAAAGATCTACAGCTCTTTCAAATGATATTTTACAAAAATTTCGGACTATGTCATTATATTTTAACTTATGTAGAACTCAAAATTAGTTTATTCTATCAAACAAACTGATCTATTTATTTTATGGACAATCGGATACCTTTAGATCAGCAAACTGAGATTAAAAATCCATATTGAGTGTTAGTAAACAGTCTTTTAAAACGTCTCGTTAGTTGAAAACATGTTATCGTCAACTCGGTTGATGTTGCCGGATACTTCGGTTTTTGACGGCTGTACGTTATCGGAAACTCAGGTTAAAAAGTTTCCTTTAGCTTCATAAATAGATTGGAAAAAAGCCATTATGATCTGCCAATCCTTGAAAATAGCAAACGTAAAAGTTTGTTTTGATATAAATGTATATAAATAAGATTAATAATTATAAATTTATAATAGAACTACTCATCTGTTCAACCATTTTTCTTGTTTTCCAAAAGATAACCTCTTGGAGACCGCTTCATGCAGTTTCAAACGTAAATATATCATGTTTAATTAATCATAACAATTTTGCTTTAGTCTTCCGATATAGTTTACATGTATTACGTTATTTTTGGAAAAAAAAACAGGTTCAATTTCCCCCATGATCCCCGGGGAAGTATTTTTTTTGTACAGTAATGTCAATCGTATTATCACGTCACAGTTACACATATATAGCAGCTGTGGCCTAAGTAGGAGTGCCCCGTATATGAAACAAGTGGTTGTGACGTCAGGACTTATGTTGGGGGAGCCAACTGGAATTTTATTGTGTTAGAAACACTTTAATAAAAAAAAAAATACATAACTTATTTTCCAACCGTTAAAAATACCTATTTAGGAGGAGGGGTGCTGGTTGATTCACTTCAGTTCCTCGTATTTTTAACTTGTTCTACAAACAGTTATTTGCGTTTTCAATTACAAGGGGGGGGGGGGGTGGCAGAATTTTTTTGCTCCAGTATACACACCCAATAGCAATGCAAAATTCATGTCACCCCCCCCCCCCCCCCCAATCCATCCGAGCATTAGCGCTATCTACACATTGAATTTGAGCACACTGCGGAATGTGACGTTCATCAAGGGGTTCTTATTCCTTCTTGGTGTACTACGTTAAACAACCTCCGATGTTTTGGAGATCCGTATTTAAGATTTTGTAATTTTTTTAAAGTCAAAATTTTGAATTTTATGTCATATATTTTGGTCTAACTACAGGCGCGTAGCATCGATTTTGAAAGTACTTACCTGAAAAAGTTGACAAGCAAAAAAAAAAGGTAAATTGCCCAAACTCGAATATCCTATTTCGGGAGGGGGAGGGGGAGAGTAGAGGCAAACTTTTCTCAATAACAATTCCTTTCCATATCCATTTTTAAGCTTACAATACTACATTCCCTTCATATTACTTTACTTCACTATAAAGTGGGGGAGGGGGGACAAACAGCCTTTCAATGAACATTTGCAACAGTAAAAGTATTGTTGGCAAAAAAAGTGGGGGGGGGGAGGCTCGTAACATAAAGGGTACTTAAGTCTCAGACTATGCTTAAGTAGGACTTAAGTACATTCTTAGTCTTAAGACCGTAACTAGAAGCGTGCTAAGATTTCACAATTTAAGCAAGACTTAGGCGGCCGGTAGAGGTGACTTAAGTATGTCTTAAGTACCATGTACATACCAAACTGATAAATGTATTCGAAACATAGCAGCGACTGACCTAATTCGATAAAAATGGGTAGCAACTGTTCCTTCGCCATGCTTTCAGCAACTTGATTATATGTTGTTTAACGCCCTTTTGAGAATTTTCCACTCATATGGAGACGCCATCACTTGCCGGCGGAGAGATTTAAAATTTGTCATATACGAGGGTTGATCCAAAAGTTCGTGGAATTTCTTCATAATTTATTTATTTTTAAGTGGAATTGGTTGAAAATTACAAATGAAAATAAAGACACTTGAGGAATATTTTAAATTGAAAAACATTTTAAATATCTTTGACAGTAACTCTATGGCAGTTGGCATAGAAACGGTTGTTTGGAAATGCGGGGGAGACATTAATGCGTTTATTATTGTTTAAATTCTTAAAATCTTGAAATGAGAATTAAACCGCCCTATGTGGTATATAAATCCAAAATCATGTCATTATTACGATTGCTTGATCTTTTTTAAGCCTTTGTGTGAGAGTTTTACTGAATTTACTGGATATTTAGTTTATAAGTTGATGATTTATTGTTCATCTTTAAGTTGTTAGACTACGTCAAATTTCGGTCAAGTCATACGTTTTGTAAAAATCCCGGGATCACTCTATCTTACACGCGTATATTATTGACATAGGCTTGGGAAAAATGCATTTAGCTACTGGTTTCCAAGTGGCATAAGAAATTTAGAAAAATAGGACTTCCTTGGACGTTAATTAAAGGTGTGGTCCGCTTTTGGGGGGCTCTGTTTTAAGTGCGTATCCCCCTAGACAAATTAAAAGCTTTAATGGACGTTGCCGGTTGCCGTGCTGTCCTTGACATTGTTACTGAAATTGGAATATCATATGGAAAGATGGTAGTAATTTGAAATATGAGTGAAAAATGAAGATAAGTTGGTGCAAGAAGATAATTATGCTTTTCTTGAGAAAAAATGGAGAAAAGGGCGGTATTTTATAGAAATACGTAGTCAAATTGGACATTAGGGCTAGATGCTTCTATAACGCGACGTGGCATATACAACTTTACGTTACGTCGAAGTCTCCCCCGGGTTTCACAACATTCCATTTTCAGAAAGCTCGTGTGACCTTAATGGTTATTGGAAAGTGATGAAATTTTCCAATATTGTTGCATTATGACTCTATTTTAAGAATATGCCTGTTGTTTGCTTTCATCTAATCACTATAAAATTTTTTTCAGCACCCAGGGCCATTGAGCAGCGAAGGATCTTTATTGTGCTAGCACCTAGTGCGACGTCCCACTGTGGGATACGAACCCGCGACGTAAGGATCGACTCCTTACTAGGCGACTCTAGAGCAGACACTCTAACCACTGCGCCACGCAGGCGGCCTCGGTACCTTGAAAAGAAATTTAAGACTTAAACCATATTTTCAGACAGGTCAAGATCATGCAGATTTCAGTGAGACATGCCAAAAAACACTCATTTCTTGAAAGTTACATATTCTCAAAAGAGGCAAATTATAGCCAAAAATTAGAATTTCGTGCCAGCCACATTAAATATTTAGATTTCATACAGATTTCTGTCGTTTCTTTGCGTTTTTCCCTAATTCATGACAACCTTTGTTTCCGATAACCAAAACCGAGTTATCCGATAACAAAGTGCATTACTCAACCGTATTTCCGATAACATACTGAAAGTTAAACTCGGGCAATTTTTGCCCTTTAATTACATATTCGCAAGATTCTGAGGAAGTCTTCTTGTGGACAATCATTAACTCAAGGTATGCATAAGGATTTTGAAGAAAAAAGTTATTTACAGCAATACCAATCGGAGAAAAACTTGCAAAATATAACAAATTTGACTTTTAAAGCCTTCCAAAGGCTAACTAATGCTTTACTAGTACGTATCGAGGCTTTATTTTGTATCCGTATTCATTTCTGTTTACAAAAAGCACAATGAATATTCTCTGTTTCTATTTTAACAGAGTTTATCTATGATATTTACTAACCTGTCAAAAATTGGTATCAACCGAGTGTCCGATAACAACCGAGTAGCCGATAACGCATTGAGCAGTGTGAATACCCAAGATGTCAAAAACCTGTGTAGCAGTACACAGGAAGTCTGTGTTTGGTAATCAGGATCAACATTACACGTTTCGTGTCTAATTTTGAGTGAAACTAAACTGAATATAATTTAATTATTTCCATATAAAATTTGATTGTAAACTAAATGCATTCATCGTAATCTTTTATAGGATAAAATTATAAAGAAATATCACTTTATTAATTTTTTGGGAAATTAAAGAAACATCAGGAGTAAAAACAACAAAGCAACCAAATCTATACTTTTTTAATCTCCAGGACACGTCTCTCTCCCAGTTTGCTTTCACCGGGCAACAGAACAAATATCATTTTTAAACATCTCCCTTCCTTCACTTAAACAATCAAGCCAATTAATGACAAAAGTTTTGGCAAGTCTTTTGTCTTCATAAACCGTGCACAAATTATTATACTAGTAAACTTCTACAAAGGAATTTCTAAGATATTCGTTTAACTTTACAGCCGTTCTTTTCTCGAATACGACTGAGTCAAGCATTCTTTGTTACAAGTGATCTACCTTATGACGTCATTTTCATCTGAATTGCGGTTTTGTAAATATAGAGGTAGTTCGCGAACTTTTTGATCACCCCTCGTACTCAGCGTACTTTACCTACTGATAATTTTTCAAGGTATTCTTAATTTAAGATTATAGTGTCATCAGATGTTCATAGACAAAAACTCAGCATGCATTACCAGGAGTTTTTGAAAGATAAAAATTGATGAAAATTTTGGGATGCTTCAAAGAAAAATGTATAAAAAATACTAAACTTATATTCTAGATGTTCCATTTATCCAAAATTGTTTTTGAATAAGTGTACAATACCATACGTAGAAATTAAAATATAACACACAGTTCCTTCAGAAATTAGAACTCTTCAGCTCCATGGAAAAAGACAGAAAAGTTCAAACTACGTTGCGTATGACCTTAAGTATAGTTTACGGTTCTGGGGCTCGTAACATAAAGGGTACTTAAGTCTCAGACTATGCTTAAGTAGGACTTAAGTACATTCTTAGTCTTAAGACCGTAACTAGAAGCGTGCTAAGATTTCACAATTTAAGCAAGACTTAGGCGGCCGGTAGAGGTGACTTAAGTATGTCTTAAGTACCATATGCCAAAAATTTGAATTAGATATTGTTAAATTCCGGCAATTAAAACATTCATGAGATTTGTTTTTCATTAAACACGATGAATATGTACATGTTACAATACAGCGAGGTATATAAATCTAAGTAATTTGTTCATTAGATTAATTTTGATAAACATTATTAATCGTACAAAATAAGATTGGTACACACATTCATAAGTTTATTTGGTTGGGATTGATGCTAAAATACGTCATAAACACTACTCACTATAAGTAAAAAATTGTACAAGAATGGCGGCTTTATACGTATATTTGAGAAATATTAAAAAGAACAGGACATTCAAAGACAGTAGTCTTTTTAGTATTTTAGGAGATGCTTACGGTATGTCTAGAATGGCAATGTCACGGGTAATATCACAGGTATCAACAAGTATTGCAAATCATGTAGACGAATATATATAAGATTTCCAAACTCCAAATGGAGAGAAAATCACGAGTTATCAAGATTTCCTAACTTTTTGGGTAGCATTGATGGAACTCATGTTCCGATCAGCAATTCAGTGTCAACAGAAAGAACTTTCATTCCGTAAATAATGATCTGATAAATATAGATTCACGATTTGTGAAACTATGATGAACAACTCTTAACTATAATTCACGATTGTAAATTTTAGTTTACAGACATGAATCTATGTTTATCAACAAAATCTATTGTTAATGCTTATTACAGAAAGATAAACTTAGATTAGCATTCGTAAACTATAGTTAACAACCGTTGAATATAGTTTTACAGAAAAAAAACTATAGTTAACGAATTCTTAACTATAGTTCACGGTTTGTAAACTATAGTTTACAGTCGATAAACCTAGTGTCTTTCCGCCAATTTTTATCAACTTAAGTAATAACACCAAAATTTCTATTTTAATGAAAAATTGTGGAAAGACACTAGTTTAACTGTGAAACTATGTTTAGCTCATTTTTGTGAATATGGCATGCCATAGGCACCATCCTCGCCTAAAGGAACCATTGGTATTCCAAATCTAAATATCGAATATAATATTGGATAATATCAATATTGATTCCATGCTTTTCTGTTAGAGCAAAGAGGTTTTTTTTTTTACAATATATGAATGCACGAGATAAAATGTTATCCAGAATTTGATGTGATATTCGTAAACTACAGTTAACAACTGTTAATATAGTTTTACAGATGAAAACTATAGTTGACGAATTGTTAACTATAGTTCACGGTTTGTAAGCTATAGTTTACAGTCGATAACCTAGTTTATCAACTGTGAAACTATGTTTAGCTCATTTTTGTGAAATTGGCGTGCCATAGGTGCCGCAATATAAAATCATTGTTTATCGCTTGCAGAGCAGAGCGGCACTAAGGAATCACTTAACCCATAGGCGCTTGGTTACAGAATGGTGTATTTTGTGTATTACGTGTTTTTCTATGTGTTTCTGAATATTCTCATTAAAATAAAAACAAAAATTCGCCGAAATTAGCACGTTTTAAAAATGTTATATTTACTGTATATAAAAAGAGTATATATAGTAAATATGACATTTTTAGCGGGGAATACATTTTTTTTCTTTTTTACATTAGCTTGTATTTTTTAACCCATTAAAATTGTGAGGATGGAAAGACTTTTAATGTAGATAATTTATTTCTACAATAATTCTGACCTGCAGATTTTAAAGTCAGCAACAGTAATGGGCATTTGATTCAATATATACTAACTGAAAAATTGATTCGAAACCAGTAAAACAGAGGGAAGGTTGTCGTCATTGGCATCTCTGGGCCTGTATACCACCGGTGTTTGTGGACAGGACCCTCCTTTTTCAAAGTACCCCACTTTTATGATTTTTTTGTAAATATAAATTTGATATGATTTTCTTTATTTTTTATCTCTTAATATCCTTTATCTACAGTTCCTGATTTAAAAATCACTTTGAAATTGGACATTTTACCTTTCTATATATGGTACGTGTATTTACAGGGGTAATGAATACATGTAATAGAATTTGTATCTGGCTGGGATTTCAAGGTGATTTTAATTGTATTATCTGTCCAATAATCTTTAATATGATTTTTTTAGAATGTAATAAAATGTAGTCTTAGTTTCATAAGATGTTTTTTGTCGAGTGAATACCCCCCCCTCCACCCTTCACCCATTTCCCTAGCAACTACATGTACATTCAAATACACCCACTTTATTTTTGTCTTATGAATCTACCGTAAAACATTTTATAAAAAAATATGTTGACCCCTGCCTTCTCCATAACTTCAGTACTTAAAGAAACTCTAAACACTGCACACTGAAGAGCTTCTTTTATAGGGTAGTTTTATGCAGTTAGAGTGATCTGCCCTTAGAAGTAAGATTACTAAAAATTGGTATTTATAATTAATTACACGTTTTGTAAAAGATTAAAACATGCTTAGCATTATATAAGATCAAGAATAAGTAATTGAATTCATTATTTTCATTCATTTTCCCAGTGTAAGTAAACAGCAATATTTTCTGCTCAAAAAAAGTCCATTACTTTTGAACATTTTTCCTGCGGAAATAAGGCACGTATCCTATGTTATAAATGAATGAAAAAGCCTCAGTATGCACACCTTTATATGATATATTTTTCTCGAAGTCCAAAAAGCGATTTCTGTCAGTGTTTAGAGCTTCCTTAAAAGAATGACTTGGAATTTAAAAAACTCTATAATTGATTGGTCCAATAATCAACCAATTTACACCCCATTCAGGAAGATCACGCAAAGGCGGGAGTGTTACACCGGAGGCGATTTAGTGAACACCAAATCGTCAGTTGAGTAAACCAAATACTAGTAATACATAAAAATCAAGTCCTTTATGGCAAAAAACATGTTTTACACACAACTATCAAAGGAAATAGAATCAATATGAATTATATACATGTATTGACATGTTCACTATTGATATACGTCTTTTAATTTAGTTTATATTCATTGTCATATCATTATAAATAAATTACAGTAAAATAAAATTTGCAACCCATACGTGAATAATCAAGTAGGTTTATATCATGTACTAGGTCTTTTTAATTACCAATAAAAGTTTCAAAACAATTTTAAACAGTTACTGAAAATCTGACATACACATACAATGTTTAAGTAGGAAATGGAATAGCACATGGCACTTCTAGTGGTTCAATAGCTCTATTCTTAGCGTAAACGTTCTATATGCTATGCGTTGTAATCAATTTTCTATGGTTTATTTCTTGATTAGAAATACACAGATGTGTTTCTTGGGAAAATTAACTTTTCAAGAATGTTAAGAATCATAATTAGAAATAACTGGTTGTGATTTAGTGTGAATCTAACTAACCAATAACGCACATTTTGGAGATAATAGTAAAGCCAGACTTTAAACACTATTACTTTTTAATAAAGCTTCCGTACATAAAGTTTTCTACGACGAAAATGTTGTAAAGCTGAAAAATAAAAAAAAAAAAGAAAGAGAGGGTAAGAAAGAGGGAGAGAGTGGTGTGAGAGAAATTTTGCTGGGAGAGGGAGACATGGAATAGGGAAAAAATGAAAGGGAAACTTTTCCTTTTCTTTTTACCTGCCTTATTCCTATGCCTCGTCGACTCCCTACTCCTGTTTGGAGTGGGGAGAAGATAACTCTGTCAAAATGCGCTCTCAAGAGAAAGGAGAGAGCGAGAGAAGAGTGAGCAAGAGGATAGAGAGTGTGTGTGGGTAGAGTGCGAAGTGAGAGAGAGTGTGTGTGGGTATAGTGTGGGGAGACAGAGTGTGTAGGGAGAGAGAGAGTGTGTGTGGAGAGAGAGTGTGTGTGGGGGGAGTGTGTGAGGAGAGAGTGTGTGTGTGGGGAGTGTGTGAGGAGAGAGTGTGTGGGGAGAGAGTGTGTGTGTGAGAGAGAGAGAGAGAGTAGGGAGAGAGAGTAGGGAGAGAGAGTGTGTGTGGGGAGAGAGTGAGTGTGGGTATAGAGAGAGTGTGTAGGGAGAGAGAGTGTGGGGGGGGAGAGTGTGAGGAGAGAGAGGGTGGGGAGAGAGAGTGAGTGGGGAAAGAGTATGTGTGGGGAGAGGGAGTGGGGAGAGAGAGAGTGTGTTTGGGGAGAGAAAGAAGGAAAGAAAGTGTGTGTGGAGAGAGGGCGAGAGAGAGGGTTGAGAGAGATACTGTATGTGTGTATGTTGGTAGAGTGTGAGGGAGAGAGTGAGGTGAGAGATAGATACAGTATAAAAATAGTAAAATTAATAAGTTTTTAAGTTAAAAAACAAATACATGTATGTTCTAATCAAAATCTGTAATATGGGTGGGATATGTTTCCCCGAAGTTGAAGAGTTCGAATACTCCGTCAATAGAGCCTGGAACTGTGTGCTACATTAAAATGTCTATTTATAAATAGATTAAATACTTTTGTACACTTATTCCAAAACAAAAAATTTTGAATTTTTGTATATTTTACTTTGAATTATACAAGAATTGATATATCTAATTTCGGTCGGTCTGTCCGTCTAGCTGTCGTCCGTCCGTCTGTAGTCAATTCTGTCTGTGCATAACGCTTGAAACGTTTCCATACAACATCTCCAGAAGCCTTTGAGCTTCTGCAGTGAAATTTTACACAATCTTACACCCCCTTTGGCCTAAAAAAAAGACCATATTAATTTTTAGGTCAAAAGGTCAAAGATCAGTTATAAATTAAAGCAATTCTGTTTTAACACTTTCGTTTCCGCAAGATATATCGATTAACCGTTTAGCTTTTGCAATATTTAAAATCACAACTCGCTATGGCTTAAAGAAGACCTCTATTAAATTTGAGGTAAAAAGGTCAAAGGTCAAGGTCGCAAATTCATACATTTTATGTATGTGTTTATTAAACTTTCATCCCCGGGCAATATCTCTAAAAGCATTTGAGTTTTTGCAATTAAACATTATACCATAACTCATTCTGTTCCCCACCGCCCTTCTGTCCGTCCCTCCGTTGGGCTGTATTTTTGACTGTTACACTTTCATTTCCAAGCGATATCTCGAGATGCCTTTGAACTTTTGCGATTAAATTCTACATGACAACTACCTACGGCCTAAGAAGAAGCCTATTTTTTTAAGTCAAAAGGTTTAGTAGAGGGTAAACTAGACACACTCGTTTTCTTTTTTAATCTTAACAATGTAGAAGGTGAAGTCAACATATGAATGTGACCCATTGTTTTTATTTAATTGGATTTAAGTTCGTCGATGGACGAGGGAAAAGGTTCTCGCTTCGCATGTGAAAGGCCCAGGTTCGAATCCCGGTCGAGCCTTTTTTTCATTTACTACATAATAGTACAATGTATTAGCATCTGAAATGAAGAAGTTATGACGTATGACGTGTACAAACTTATTTTTATTGTGTGATAAATATTTTAAATAATACTGTTTGAAATGTATGCAAACCCTTTATACTGTCAATCTGTCCTTCTTACGATCATTTAAAGAATTTCTAATTTTAAGAGGTTTTTGTTTGTTTTTGTTTTGTTTGTTTTTGTTTTGTACTTTCAATTCTTTACCTAGGCTCCGCACGATATAAACAGACTCCGGACAATGACAGAGCTATATGTATGTGTATATAATATAATACGTAGATCCAATTTGTAATACTGAGAATTTTTGATAAGATTTTCCCCAATATGCATGTTACTTTAAAAATTTACAAAAAAACTTTTATTATGGTCCCGCCATGGTTCAAAAAAGGGGGACAATCGTTACTTTCTATAGACAAGTTTTGCCAATATTTTGTTGTTCCCTTACAACAAAATAATGTATATGAACGTTGCATACTCACTGTGGTTCTTGCAAAGTAAATATAGGGGCGAAAATAACCCTGTATACAGTATATAAATTAAAGTGGTGTAATCAGTACAAGGCTTGGATTTCAACTTCAGGGTCTTGAAGTTGATGTCAAAAGCTTAAGATTTCTTTAACACTATACAAATGTGTAAATTTGTATGATAAGAAGAAAATAATAACCCCAATGAAATTTAAATAAAATTAATGAACTGACATTAACATTCAGAACTTGCCTTATTAGCAATTTAGTGAAATATGTCTCCGGTGAAAATTAGACCTACCCCGGGGCGTCTGTTTGTTTCGTCCTCTGGTGGTTCCACATCGTAAAAATGATCATATTCCCGGATCTTGTCGTACTCGTGAAATTTTATTTCCGTTCTTGGCACATACTCCCGCCTCTTGAATTCTCTTGGTTTTGGGTTGTACTCTCGTAATGTTGGTACATACTTTTTTGGTTTGTATTCTCTAGTTTTGTACATTCCAGTTCTAGAATCCAACATGTCTGAGCGACCATCTTGATTCAAATTGCCTATAGAACATAATTATACCATAAATTTTGCGGTGGTTCAATATTCGTGGAATTCGTGAATTTACATCCTCCACGAATTCATACACTAAGAGTTCATATCTCCTTCTTTCATTTAAAACTCGAAATTTCACTCCCAAGAACCAGTAATATTTAAGCAATCCACGAAAATTGGCTATAAGAAATTGTCCTGAATCCACAACATTGAAGATTTTTGCCAAGATATTAACTTTCATCAGCGATAAATTTGTGCGTAAGGAATAAGATACTAGTATTTTGTCATTTCAGGTTGTCGAGACAAAGAAAGTTAAAATGCATGTATATGATAGATTTCTACCAAACGTACAGATATCATAATGAAACCATATGAAAATATTACTTTTACTTACTTTTGGCGATCCCAAGAAAAACCGCCCCATGTTTTGGCGATTCAGCCATACCGTGGCTCCTTGTTGACTGGTCTACACCAGCTATAACACTGAATGATAAAGATCCTGGGACGAGGAATTTAACAGTTCTGTTGGGGATGGCTGATTTCTTTTGTTATTTTTTTTTAAATCAACAATTAAAACAATTACAAAGCTGCTCTTAATGATTTATAAATATCGTCATCATTCAAACAGTCAATGTGCAGTCTTTTAAAGATCAAAGTACTGAAAGTACTGAAAAGCGGTTAGCATGCTTTCATCTAATATGTACCGAAAAAGTGCATAAAATGATGATATTTAAGTATGCATATCTTTGTCCAATGTCATCAGAGAAGAAAAACCCAGACATTCTGTTTTTGTAATACTTTACTCAATAGTAAAACCAATAACATTCCAAACTGATGTCACAGATGGATGCAATCTAATTAAAATTAGATGTTCCGAATCCGCTACTGCTTCTCAAACATCTAACAACATCCTATTTGGGGTCATGTAAGAGTGAATCTTCGATTAGGCAAAGAAAATGGTTCCTCCGAAATCCTGGCTAATAGTTCAGATGGGTTTCTTGTTTTCACCACTCAACCAAAACACCCGAGGAGTTTTGTAGTAAAAAGATATGCATTGCAAAAGTTGTGTTATGTATGACGTGTGGGGTATCTTGTATAGTTTGTGTTCTTTCGATTGCATTATTCACGTTTAGATGCCAGACTGCAGAAGATACATGAAATTTATTCCAAAATTACTTTAATTCAACGTAAAACAGTATCAATAATGATGATATGTAGCCGTGGAATTAATTTGAGAACTGTTTACCGAGGCTTGAATCTACATGGCCAAAGTGTTTGTGTTTACTTGTACATGTATTCATAATTGAAAGGTCGCTCTGATGTGACCCCGAATGGGATGTTAGATGTTTCAGAAGCGGTAGCGGATTTGGAACATTTAAATAAATTTTAATAAGATTGAAATGCATGTTTCAAAATTTAAACATGAGATTTCTTCAGTTTGAAAGACAGGAAGTGCATTTTTAAAAATTCTCTCTTGATGGCATCCAATTGTTCTCTGGATAAAAAAAATTATGTTGATGTTGAAAATTTCATTGTCTTTTATTCTCTATTGAATCTGAAATTAGGTAATTGTAAAGCCTACTATAACAAACAACTAAAAAATGACAAGTTAAGGCCGGTATACACGATGAGATTTGTAGTATAATACAAGTATTATAATACTTTTGCATTATAATACTTTCTTGTACACACGCTAATACATATCTTATAAGATTGTAAATAAACTATTATCCCCACGTGTTTTCTCCTGCTATATTTCTCTCTCTGTCAAAATAATAAAAACGATAATAATAAGCTCTGCTTCTAGCATCTTTTTTGTGGTAGCTACAGCTTGATATATTCCACAAGTCCTCTTCCCCTTCCCATAAAACCACGAGTTTTTCGATATCTTTACTCGAAAAGTCGGCCTTTATTATTTACCATGTGCTTTATTTAGTAATGATATAAATAGGATGACCCCCAATGTGAGTACATTTGATTGGTTGAAAGTGAAAGGTGAGTTAAGACTTGTATTAGGAAATAGAGCATTGCTCTATTCTTAATACAGTCTTATAAGATTCGAAAAATCTTATGATACATTGTATTAAGAGTGTATACACAGTAAGATTTTGTATTATAATACAAATCTTATAATACAAATCTTACCGTGAATACCGGCCTTTAAATTCTTTAGATTAACGGATTTGGAGTAGTGTAGATCTACAGCTGGCTAGTCAGAGAAAAAAGGATGGCTGCGGAGAGACTTTGTAAATGAATTGATATCAGAGAGATTCAGTTATGTAGGCTCATCGCGGCAATATAATTAACCTGTCAACGAGGGATGCTTACTTTTTCTAGGCAACGGATCCCACCTCTTGAACTTTCAGGAGTCAGCTTTTCTTCTAAAATCGATCATTGATCATTCTGTATTTTGATACAGATACTGAATACTTCCTTTAGTAATATTATAAACTACTACTTCTACGGGAAGACTGGCGAGTAAACAAGATTATCAAGCTTTATGAAATATATTTTATTGACTTTTTAAACAAGTAAATGTTCGAATAAAGTAAATGGTATATGAGAATCATTTGAAAGAAGTCTTGCACAATATAAGGCACAATATCTAGATAAGGACATATAAGGTGTTTTTTATCATATACTCTTCATGCAATATTGTTCTCAAATAAAACATGAAAAGGAAAGTTGTGTAATCAATCAATACTAGTATTTAAAAATTCAAATGTACATTAAAAATCAGTGTAACTTAAAAAGTTATCAGTGTCACTTTCTTCAATATGTCGGTTAAACAATATGCACTGAATTCTTTTCTATCAATGTGCCTCTAAACACCTGTATTTTAATTTTATTCTTCTCAAACGTTTAAAACAATAATCGACAAATTGGACAAATTCAAATTTTAAAAGTATTTTCACAGCTAATAATACGTTCCCTAGGAATTGATCAAATTTTCAAAACTTATAAATAAGCATTAAGTATATATTTTAAATTTTTGCTAATTGCCAAAATTTTTCATACCTCATTCTTCTGTGAAAATAATATCGGTTGATTTTTAGAAGATTACAATGCTGATTAAAATTAATATATATTTCGCCATTTTTTTTTTCAAAATTGATTTTACTACTTTAAGTGCTCCATTATTTTTTACAAAACTAATAGTTAGTAATCCCTTATGATCGATTGTTATAAATTGTCAAAGACGGAGTAGAGAATTTATCCCTGGGAGTAGAGCTTTTAAATCTGTTTATTAGACAGAGAAGAAAAGAGAAGGAAAACAAACGTTTCATAGTGGAGGTAACCCTATTGTTTCCATAGAACGTTACAAAAAGTGTAAAACTTACAGATGCCTTCGGTGTTTTTATGAAAGCGCTTTTCATATATTAACTTAGTAAATGGTGTTTCTTAATACTTTGGCAAAGAAAATCAAACTCGATCGAGAGATTTGCTGATGTTTTTGCAGTCTGTAATAACCTCCAACCTGCTGTATAATAAACCGTATCGTTCAACTTTCAAAAATAAACTAACAATTGCCAGAAATCGCGATCGCGCGATACACATGTAATAAGGACCAAATTCTCAGTTCTTAAAAGTAAGTGTTGTAAGTATTGTCAATGCTTTGGTAAATATACTAATAAGAATTCGATATAATCGTTATAATAGCCACTCTTCATACACAGCATATACTTCGTTAGTACGAAGTGATATAGTAGGGGCTGGCTTTAGTCAGACTTCACAGCATATTGTCAATCTCTAACCAGGGGGCGTATTACGCCGACAGTATACAAATCACTTGCTGAAGTTACCGTTGTCGATAGGTAGCTCCTTGTGGAAGTTTCCGGTTTTGGCTGCAGAAGGATAAGGTTACGAGCGATAAAGCGATGCCGATAGGTAGCGCCTTATGGAGGTTTCCGGTTGCCGACACATGCCATATAGCGGCTAGCGAAGCTAACCGCTTAAAAATAAAGGGAGAAAAAAATTGCGAGAGGTGAATATAAATTATATTTTTCATGGGCTTTTAAAATTCAGATTCATATGATATTTTGAATTTTGATGAAGTGATCATAGTTTTTTTTCTGTTCAAAGCATTTGTATCAGGAAACGAAAAATACTTATCTAAAGAATTCGGATTGGATCAGATTATTTACTATCGCACTATCGAACATTCGATCCATAGTCCATGGTGTGATGACGATGGTGACAATCGATGCGCCATGGCAATAGTATAATAACGCAATACAGCGATATCGAATATCGAGTCAACGTTGTGACATCACCATCTTATAGAATCAACATCGCTCTATCGTACCATCGCACGATCGTCTTCGCATAATTACATCATCGATCGATGGGCCAGATATGAAAAAGAAGGCGTTGACACTTCGTCAGAATGGATTAAATGCATCAGATCCATGTTACAATCACGTATTAAAAAATTGAGGGGCAGTATGAAAACCATCTATCCTTCTGTATTCAATAAACCAGAAGTGAGAAAAGAATTAGATAGATTATACATGATCAGTACGTACTGGTCCCTGCTGACAAAGCAGGTAACAACATTGTCTTCGTTTGTAAGACTCATTATATAAATTGTATTTTAGAAGAACTTGGATTTAATTCTGCAAGTGGTAATCCAACTTAAACTCATAGTTCCCTTTCTAAGGTGGAAATTCTTCAAAATCATATGACAGTTTTGAATATTTTTGATATTCCAAAGAACCAAAATGAATTTGAACTACCACATATATGTATATATATATACATGTATATATTTAAAAGTAAAATTCAAAAAATATCACAAAACATTTACTACAAGCACTTTCGCCATGCTCGGCTCTTCAGGCAGTTATATTTGTATAAGTATATATACGGGATTCCAAATCTTCATAAGAATCCTTACAAACAAAGATACATAGCGGGTTCCGGTAAATGTTCAATCAAGCCTCTTTCTTTACTCCTCACTAAAATTTTAACAGTAGTGAAGGACAAACTTCAAGAATACTGTGAAACAATATATTCAAGAAGTGGTGTAAATCCGACGTGGATACTTAAAAATTCCAAGGAACTTTTGGACAATTTGAAATCTCAAGATATCACCAAAATCAACAGCTTTAAAACTTACGACTTTTCAACTTTATACACAACCATTCCCCACGATTAATTAAAGTCCCGATCCAGGCTTTATGATATCATTGACAGCTGCTTTTTTAGTAAAAATGGAACTCGTAAATTTACTTACCTTGTCATTGGTTATTTGCAAAATTATTTTGTTAAAAATCATTCTGATTGTAAACACAAGTACTCTGATGTTGACTTCAAAAAGATGCTTGGATTTGTGATTTACAATATCTACGTCGTTTATGGAGACCAGGTCTTCCAACAATCTATTCGAATTCCAGTGTGTACCAATTGCGCCCCGTTATTAGCAGACCTATTTTTGCATTCATATGAAGCAGAATTGGTGCAAAATCTTATGCGTGAAAAGAAGAAAACACTTACCGTGCCTTCAACTCGACATTTAGATAAATCGACGACGTATTGTCAATTAACAAGGGCAATTTCCATTCTTATGTCGATACGATATAATCTGGTGAGCTTGAGATAAAAGATACCACAATGTCTGACACATCTGTTTTATATTTGGATATTTTACTTGAAAAAGACGTTAATGGTAATCTAACAACCAAGCTCTATGATAAACGTGATGACATTAACTTTTCTATCGTCAACTTCCCTTACTTATGCAGCAATATACCTTCAAACACTCAAAGACACATCACTCCAAATGCAGTAGATGAGAGGCAGCATCTGCGTAGTCCATTATCTGGATATCTCCTTGGCGTAGTCTGGTCTTTAGGTCCTGGATACGACGATCTAATTGTCGATACTTTCTCTTCTTTGGACGGATAACACCACCAGCAGCAAGCTGAATCATCTTGGCTTCATTGGCTGCCTGCTCCTTCTGAATTAATTGTACAAACATGAACAAATTTGGATGGGGGCGGCGACACATCCGGTTGAACTTGTGATGCCATCCTTCCACTGCATTTGTTGTCCGTGGCCCTTCGTTGTCCTTAAAACGTCCAACATCTTGATTATCGTCTTCGTTGTCCTGTAGTGCCTCAAACCACACGTCTTCCACTTGCTGCTCTGGAACCAAAGGAAGAACAGCCGCTCTCCTTACTAGGCGATGAAAGTCTTCATCTTCCCGGAATTGTGTTGTCAATCCACAGGATTGGACTTTCCTCCATATGCACTGGGTATAATGGAAAAAGCATCCCTTGATAGATGTCCTGGGAAAGTTTCCTTGAACTGCATTCCTTGCGGCGATTTCGAAGTCCAGTAACCAATGTTCGGGAGTTAACACAGACTGTCGGTCAGTAACTGCATCCTTCAGAAGCACAAAGAAACGGTTGTAAGTGGCCTCACTCTTGTTGGGTAGAAGTCCAAATACGAGGGGAAACATAGTTCCGTTCACATTGGCATGCAGTGTGTAGAGTTGCGTGAAGAATCTGGTGCAGGAATAAAATGTTCCATCACTGAAAACGGTGTCCGCCGCGCACAAGTGCTGTAAGTTGGAGTCTGTAGAAAATATCAGGATTCGGTTTCCTTGGGCATCAGTGTCGTCACAGAGAAGGAACCCCTTTCTCCAGCTGAAGTACAGGTCCATGGTCCATTGAGGTTAACTTCCTCCTGCGAAGTAGGCAACTTTGGAGTTGTCTTAGCCCGGTTTCTGTACAAAATGGACTTACAGGCCTGGAATGTTGGAATGTTCCTAATCATATCCACCACTGAATCATCACATTCGGTGTTGCGCAAACCTCCTAACTCTTCATCATAGATGGTTGGGATTGGTGTTGCCTCTTCTCTGCACCTCTTCTTCACACCACTGATGAAGGATTCGGCTGCTAGTCCAATGTAGTTGTCCTCATGGTTGTGTGGTCTGCCAAACTTCACCACGATGTTTTCAGATGTTGTTAATGAAGCTGGACACTGTCTGTCAATACATCTCCAGTAGGTTCTGTCGTTGTATCTTGTTCTTATGGAGTACTTGAAACCACCTTGAAGAAGGAAGAAACCTCCCCTGCCATTCTCCAGGAAATCCACCCGTACTTGCACGTTCGCCATACTTAATACAGTGATGTACATAGTATTTTTTTTCTTTTTTAGAATAAGTAAAAAGAGAGCATTTAATAAACAATAATTGCTTTAATCCTAGATTTCAAACGGAATTAATAACAATTATGTCCTTTCTAGATTCATTAATTACATCAATTATCAAATAGATACCAACATAGGAAAAGCATCACAGGGCACTCTTGTTTATTTTATCACTATATAATTGCATCTTGTTTATTTATCTCTGGTTTGATAATTATCAACAATTTATTTTTTTGTGTAAAAACTTTATACAAAATATAAGCTTTGAAAGATGAATTACTAAATTAACTATTTCCTAAATATTTCTAAATATATTTTTTTACCTATTCATTAACTTCTTTAAATAAAGTATAATTAATTTCCTTTATTTATTTATTTATTTATTTATTCATTCATTCATTCATTCATTCATTCATTCATTCATTCATTCATTCATTTATTTATTTAATTTTTTGTTAATACCTATATATAAGTATATAGGTAAATATATAAATCTCAGGTGAAAATTACAGGTAAATTACAGGTAATCAATCTAAAACAGACTATACACAGGTGACCACTCAGGTGTGAAAATATCAATTTTGGCTAAGTGGGAATAAGAATTTCAGAATTTTGGCTAAGTGGGAATAAACCCCTGCATAAGGAGTTTATATATTTCAGTTGATTCGATACGCCAGAGCATGCTCTACGTATGAACAATTTCTTAAAGAAGGTAAATTATTGACAAACAAGTTGATAAAACAAGAATTTAAGCTGTCTCGTTTAAAGTTATCAATTCGTAAGTTCTATGGTCGATACAATGAACTTGTTAGCAAATTTATGCAATTTATCATTGACTCAAATGCTGACTGACGTTTTTCATACTAATAGTTAGTCCATTATTTATACACTGAATTAACGACGGATTTTTCCGTTATTTTCCGATCATGACAAGGAGCACACTTTGGATGTGACTGGTCGGCAGGGGATGCTTACTCCTCCATGGCATCTGATCCCACCTCTGATGTTTTGGAGGTCCGTGTTTGTTGTGCTCCTATTTTGTATTGTTTTATGGACTTTTGATCCTAGATACTGTTCGTTATCTCCATATGTTTCTTGTTAAATAATGAACCGAAAGAGTAAGATGGAAAAAGTAACATATATATTGGATTGACGTATTGAAATATTGGACTGGTTAAGTGAAACACTGGACTGGCGATGGTGAAATATTTTATCTTCTTCGCATTCAAGACAAAAAACATTGGAATACATAAACGAAAGAACTATAAAGTCATAAAAATGCTTACATTACATATATATTCAAATAATACATATTCAAGCATTTCAATTTTTATGAACACTTGCTTGAGTCATCAATACTAAGAGTTCAAGTAGTATTATATACACTGCTTGTATATGTGGGACATCATGCTTGCAATAAATCTAAATATTGCACACAACACGTTCTGGAAGTAGACGTATAGCAAAACCGGAAGTATATCTCCTGTCAGCTGAACACAGAATAGCTGTGTTCCGGTGATGATGTGCGTACTTCCGCTAATAACAGATTTGACCGCTTGATGGTTTCCACAGCACTGTATGGTAGAGAAGGCGAGGACTGGCGAGGCTAAAATAAAATAAACATTAGTCTTTCATACAAACTTTTTTTTATCAAAAAGAGTTTTTGATTTATACCATGAGTTTGATTATGCAAAATATAATACTGTAAAATGTAAATCATGTTAATTGTTTCCATGGCTTGGATTTTTGTACTGATTTATATTTATTTATTCCTTTTTTCGTGTTTCCAATGTATAGGACACACATATACAAAATGAGGAAACATTATAACTTGCATTTAAATTTAAAAAAAAAATTGAGCTTACTGGCGGAGGTGTTTTCGGTTTCTGAGGGGGCGGTTTCTTTGTTTTCTTTGGTCCCTCTTTCTTTGGTTTTTCGTGATATATCCTGGACATAACGTACACGTGATCATAAGTATAGGGCTCGTACTCTCTGCTTTCACGTATTGGTTTGATGGTATGTTTGTATGTGTGTCCTTTGTAAGGTTTAGGGGTGGAACATTTCTTCGCTTGATATGGTTTATTTTTATTAAACGGTTCGTAGGTCGCTGCTTTATATATTCCATTCTCGCTTCTCATAGCTTCTCCAAATTCATTCGGAATACCTGTGATTTTGAAAAAAAAATGTTTGAGTTATGAGTGTACTGTATATCTATCATGATTCATAAATTTTCGGTGTTAAAACAAGGATTCTTTAAATACATGTATTTCCATTGATACTATGACCTTGACTTTATCAAAGTTACAATTAATACTTGTAAGCAAACATCAGAAAGAAAACCAAGTTTATTGACCTCGATCCATGGATTTTTAGCTATTAAACCTCTTCTCCAACAATTTACACAGTACATGTACACGTCTCAATTCAGATTCGTGAAATTTTCACGATAAAAATTAATGATTTCTTTATAAGTGAGTTCCCAATAACCGACTTTAATGTACTATAGTATAGTTGTATCCTCAAATTTGTGCAACATTTGATGCAGTTTAACTATCGTAACTCATTAAGAGAAAAAGAAGAAGTGTTTACATAAAATGACCGGTCTGCTTGACTGATCACAAACATCTTATTAAAACCGTCCTAACATTGGCTGATTTCGTACTAAATTGTCCGATAGTTTCATTAAAATAACCTCATACAAATTAATTTTATTTAAAATCATATTTAAAATCATATTTTGTAAATCCCTAAACTTTGAGCACTGGGGACATTAGTTATGCCTTAATTAATCAGTATTTACTGGAAAGGGGGGTGCTTAAACTTAATCAAGGAAGTTTGAAAAAGTAAGTTTTAGGGGGTTAAAGGAATATTAAATTTAATCAATCATTTGCTTTGTGTAAATATAAAATGAAGACAGAATGTAAATACGGAATGTCAGTACAGTGTAAATGATGAAGGTAATTAGATAGACTAACACCAGAAATACTTTCATTGATACATTTATATCTTATATACAGTATACATATGATAATCTTAAATCTCTGGTTTTGAAACCTCAATCTTTATTGCTTAGAAGTATAACTGAAAATACATTTTGAAATACCCGTTACATTTTAACTTAGAAAATAAATCTCTTAAATATGGGTTGGCAATAGATAATTATTTTAAGTTAGTTAAAAATTGAAGATATTACATTTTTTGTTTTTAAGTTGATATAAGAAATTATTTACCAGCAGATAGAAGTAATTCCTTGGTCCCCATGACAGGAAGTGCCTTAAATTGTCTTGTCTTCCAAAAATAACTAGTCAATATTACGCGTTTCCACATAAGATTCTACAAGTTCAAGTGGTAGACACGAATTTTAAACTCTATTTAAAGTATCAAATTTCTTCAAGCTTACTATGGATGTTTCATATCTTGATGAAGAATTAGACAATTACAGGCAAGATTTAAAAGGACATGCCAGTTTTTTTTAATTGTGCTTGTGATTTAAATTGAAAATTGCAAACAATGAAGAATGAAACATTATTCACTATTTAGGTGTGTTAATTTATTAATAAAATCTATACGAGCACATAGTCAGTATACATGTACAGTGTTCATCAATTAAATCTTATATGATAATGGGATTCAACCATACTGGAAACAAGGGGAATAATAAAGAAGAGAGAGGGGAGAGCATTCGGAACACCTTAGGCCTTTAAAAGAGACGCATTCTGTGAAAGACCAAAGGTGTTCCATTTATTCTACTGACTAAGTCCTCTCCATGCTGATCAGCACAGACGGCCGTCACCAGAAACATCCATGCTGGTCATTCTGTGTCCATCTCTGGACCTGTCCACATGTTCAGTTCTCTTTAATTTCTTTTCCCACAAATCTTCTCCTGGTGTCTGTTATCGGTTGGTGTCCATCTCAATGTAACATTGGAATGAATGGATATTGCGTGCGATCTGCATATGTGTCCTATCCACAGCAATTTTCTTATTCTTGTTACCAGGGATAGAGAAGTGTGTAAAACTCTTCATTTGAGATGGTAATAGGCCAGAATATGCGCATAGTCTAGTCAAATTATCAAATTTTCCATCAAAATGTGAACTAATTGCAACAGTTTCAAAACTTAGTTTTAATCAATCTACGATATGATCTGAATATATAACAAAAAGTTTAGAAAAATTTATACATGGGAAAATTGAAAAATTGAGGTCATTATTGGGACGTATTGTGTTCACTCTGATTAAGTGTTAAACGAACTATGTAAAGTAGAAACTTCTATACTGGTTTAAAAAAAAACATGTAAGTAGGGAAATAAACTTAACTGAATAAACTGAATTGGAAAAATATTAAATATTGGTTACTATATGTGCTGGTTGCCATGGAAACAGTATAAATTGAGAATATCACCTACTTTTGAACAATGAACCTTTACAAACATGAATACAGTCATTACGTTAGTTTACACACATACTCAAAATGCATTCTTTTGCCATAAATGCTTCAAAGAAATTATTTAGAAGATTTATGTAAATAGGTGGTAAACATGGATATATTATAAATGAATTTGACATGAAAAATTTCGGTATTCAGCAATGCTAAGTATAACACGAATATACTCAATCACCAAAAGTTAAGAAACAATAAAAATGATTTAATTCATATGAAAGGTAATATCCGAAAATAATTAGGAGCAGATTTAGAGGGGTCAGGGGACATCCCCCAGTAAGAATTTTTTATGAAAAAGTAGCAGAAAATGCCCCCCCCCCAAAAAAAAAAACTGAATCCCTCCTGTAACTGAAAGGTTTTCCCCGTATATGAAGAAAATTGTGGGAAGATCTCATAGAACCCCATTCCTCCCCGAAATAGATTTATATGTTTTTATTCTGGATTAGGTAAGTTGTTAATTTTTTTTTTGTCGAAAAATATTCTGAAATCTGAATTTTTTTACGCACTGCAAAGCTGTTCCCCGTGTAGTTGTGTTGTCCACCCTTCAGAAAATTTTCTTTCAACATGTGACACCAGTTTTGAGTCCCTGCAATATGATTGGTTGGTAACTTGTATAAAATGCTCAGAAATAAAAAAAAATACTCTGCTTACATCAGTATCATAAAATGCTTGTACACTATAATGAGTATGATGGTTCTTGCTTGATCAGAACTTGAACCCACCCCACACCCGGGTACCCTACAGGGTATTTCTTGTCATGAGTTTAATAAAAGTGCTATCTTACTCATATTAAGTGGATCAATGTATTTTTTTTTACCCTCCATATATTGAAACTACGCCCTCCGGTGTGATAAGAACATTATAGCAACATGCAGTCAATGTTGCTTCATGGATGGTGATATTCCAAAAAATATTTCAAATTTTTTTCAGTGTAATTATACCCTCAACTACATTCAATAATATGAAGATAAGACGCGTTTTAGGATAAAATCTGAATTGTTATCCCTTGAAAATGATCATGGTTGACCAAGATGTAGCCGAATCAACAGTAATATTAAATTGCATTGAGTACAAAATGTCGTGAAATATGCGCGCAAAGGTTCTGCGCAGTTAATAATTATACCCCCCGCTTGAAAAGCGGGAGGGTATATAGTAATCGGTATTTCCGTCCGTCCGTCCGTCTGTTACGCTTTGGGGTACCCATCTCTTATCCGCAACTCCTCTCATACCACTGAATGAAATTTGATGAAACTTTCACAGAATCTTTATTACATATTGCAATTGTGCACCTCCTATTTTACTTTTTGATCCGACACATATTTTGGGTTTCCCGGCCACAGGAAAACATGGACTTTTTCACCAGTTAAAACCATATGGGAGGCGGGGGGTATCATTTAGTGAGCTCATCGCTCACAGTACCTCTAGTTATTATATTGTTACCCTTTTTAAATCTTAATGTATTTCAAACCGTTGCTATGTAATGTTACTTGAAGAGGGTGGGGGCAATTGAAAGCACATAGTAGATTATTTTATTCTTATTGATAAAAAAAAATCTAAGGTCAAATTAAAGCACTTACACAAATGGAATGAAGTAAAAGAGAGCAAGCCAAGTATTTGTTTCAAGGAAGAATTAAATGTTCAACTCTTGGTAGATACTGGTAGTCAATTTTTACTTGTTCAAATTCACATGTAAAAGTATTATTGTTATATTTCCCCCAAATATTTTTATCCTAACAGTAATAGAAATTATAAGACTTTGGCTTTAATCTAGGAATACACCCGCATGGTGCAGTGGTTAGAGCATCTGCTCTAGAGTTGCGAAGTAAGGAGTCGATCCTTACGTCGCGGGTTCGAATCCCACTGTGGGATGTGGAGACCGGTCGGATAAGACCGTATAAACCGAGGTCCCGTGTCGCAGTAGGCACTGGAGCAAAAAAGATCCCTCACTGCTTAATGGCCGTAAGTGCTGAGTATAGAACAAATTGTGCAGCTCTCCACTGGCAAGTGGTGGCGTCTCCATATGCATGAAAAATTCTCGAGAGGGACGTTAAACAATATACAATTATAGTAGAAAGATTCACGTCCATCTACTTTTCTTTTTTCAATGTTGCTCTTATTAAGAAGTGACTTTGAAAGTGTTCCAGATTGTTCACATTCTAAAGCATGCTCGTGGGAACGCCGTTATCACCAGTCCCCATAAAATGGAGCTTCAATAAGTGCCGCGTCAGGCATTTTACTGTTGCAAAAATGACAATATGATCTACAAGGAGAAGTTAAGTTTTAAAAATGGGTTTCAAATATTTTGTTAAAAAGTTACATTAAGAAATTTAAAAAAGAGCATTTAAGTATTTAATTCTGTCTAAACATTTCATTTGAATTATTTCCATTACTATAAACATAATGCAGCTTTCGTACATGTATAGATGCATGGTGCAGTCTTCATAGAGAAAAAGGTCAATATCAATTGGCTTTTTATATCAGGTTCGCTACTCTTTACAAAATCAATAAGCAGTAAATCTGGAGAGTAAAAAAATTGTTTGAATCACACAGTTCAAATTTAAGTTCCGGAGATGCCTGAATGGAATTAAATATTTGATTTTTTTAACTTGGAGGCCTTCAAATCAAATCATGTTCATGTGATTCCATAAATCTGTCTCTTTATTATTTCAAAATGATAAATTTCTATTAATTTTCTAGATAATTAATCAAAATATATTCTGTGATGATGTATGTTACAACTCTGATATACATTGTACTTGTCTGATAAGCTTCCTTGCAGAATTCTTTAGAAAAGGCTGTTTTGACTTATTTTGTATACAAACTGTGTTCCATACATTTTTTGTTTCTTGTGTTTAAATTCCAAAACTACTGGGGTATAAATTTATATCCATCAGGCGTTTACAAATAAAATGAAAGTAAACACATTCACATTTAGGAATTTCACATACATGTATATTGTGAATACAAACAGCGTTCCATACTTTTTTGTTTACATGAGTGGTAATTGCAACCATTATATATGTGTAGATGATATTTGGCCGGTGTGGAAGTTAAAACTTCACTTCTTTGAAAATCAAAATATATATTTTTTTTATTTAGTTTTGATTGCATAACAAACTACAGGTTAAAACAACAACTTTTAATGCTAATTGGCTATTGTTTACAGGCTGTCTGTCACAGAGAGCTCATATAGAAAAAGTACGGTGTGCAAGTGGGTAATTCAAAATTCATATTAATCTCTAATTTTAATCTTTCGATTTCCCAACTTTCCCCTGAGTGAATTTTTCTAAACTTTTTATATGTGAGTTACTAATAGCTTATCTACAAATCTGCATTAAAATATAAACTGTTGCAATTAGTTCTCATTTTTCAGTAGAATGACTAGACTAGCAATATTCTGAGAATGCAGTTGATCTGGAAGGCGTCTAGTTTGTTTGAAATGGTTATTGTTACCTTAATTCCACTATTCACCAATCACTTTACTTTCGAAATTCTAATTTTGGTATTTATGCTGATTTTTGCTGGCCTCCATACATGTGGCTTTAGAAATCGGAGCTATGGTACCCATCTTTGGTTATCTTACTTCCTAGGTAGACAAGGTCTGATGTGACAGCTTATTCTTATATGGTGATGGGTTTGTCTGATTAAGTGTTATCTTCACAATCTTTAGCTAAATTTTGGTGTTATTAATGTTCATATCAACCTTTAATATTTGTCGTATTTGTATCCTCCCTTTTCCTTGTGTGAAAAAAGGTGAAAATAACAAATAGTGAACGATCTAAAAAAAAAAAAAAGAAGAAGAAGCTATAAACTATCAAACTGTGAAGAGGGCATAAAACATGGACCTCTAAAAATTTCATACGATGTCGATGAGTTAGAAGTGTTAGAATCATCGATATGCAAAATGTAGGTCTTCTGGCATTTTTGACATAGCCTAACCGATTCCCGTACGCTTGTTTTTGGTGGTTTTTCGCATGATCCATGCAATCAATGCAGAAAGTGAAGAGAGAGGAGGGGAGAGCAGCTCTCCCTGTTTTACTCCAGTAACTCCTCTGTTGGGTTTGATCCATAGATAACTCTGGCATTTAGATCTGTTTAAATCATCTTATAAAATGATGGTGATCGGTTTGTCGGAGACCCCATATGATGACAGAATTTCTACGGATATAGGATTAACACCGTCAAAAGCTTTTATAAAGTCTGTAAAATAGATGTAAAGTGGAGAGTTCCATTCTTTGCTCTCTTCTAATATTCGTTTGAGAATAAATACCTAGTGGGCACATGACCTTCAGTATGTCCTCTACAAAAGACAACAATCTAAAACCTGCTTTTTCTTTCAGGGAACTGCGATTCTACTAACATATCACTCTGCTTAGAACTTTCATGTTTACCGAGAGCAAAGTTATTCCTTTAAATATATAGTTTTTTAGTTTGAGATTTCACTCCTTTTTTTTGGCAGTTTAACTATAAGGCCTGTTCTCCAGAGAGTTGATGTGTCTTCTGATTCATTATCTTCTGTATAATATCTGTCCACAGGCACCTGAAATGTGGATCAATATCCCCCGCCCTTTTTTTAAATAAAAAAATGTAAGAGTGTATTTTATCTCAAAAATATATAAATTTCCCTGTCAAACACATCTATATGTGGTTCTATGCAAATAGATTGTACTTTTTCTCACATTTAAAAAATGGTCTTATACGGTATTTTATTATTCCGCATAAATATATCGCCTTGATTCGGGTACTTTGGTTAACATTTTCTGAAAATATATTTGAGATTTGATAATTTTCCGCTCATAATCTGATTAAATTTAATGATGAACTTTGAGAAATACCGTGGGCAAATGCAAATTATTGTTAAAACTCAGAGACATATTTATGAGCATTTTCAATCACCTATGACCCTGATTTTCAGGACCTGGGAATATCGGACTACCTCAACGTACAATAAATTTAAAAAAAAAACTTTCAACTTTAATTTGCGTTAAAAAATAAAATTACTCTATTTTCTTCTTTTTTATAAAAATAAACTGACATGATTTTTTTATTTGCAAAATTAATAAATTATTTGGTAAAATCCATGAGCTTCCGGTGGCTTCGCCCCCTTGAGCCGCCACAAGGACTTTGCCCTGGATCCACTAGATCTAGGGGCCTTAATTAAGTCGCCCCAGAACTTTTTGCTTTTCCCTGTGTGCACTTCGCTTCCATTCTGGCTACTCAACTGGTTGCACATTTTATTGAGCTTTTTTAAATTAGATAATGATAATTTAATGAGTTAATCCTTCCTAGCTGAGGTTCAGATATCTTTAAATCATATTCTAGTGGATCAAACAATAAAAGAATATGGGCGTATTTGGCGAGTGATCTGCAGGAATCATTTGTACCACAGGTGCTTGTGGACAGGACCCCCCCCCCCCCCCCAATATAGACCCCCGGGCCTGTTCGACTTTTTTCACATAAATTATGTATGGATGACACATTTGTGATAGAATCTATCCTACCAAGTCAGAAAATTTGCTTAAACTTACATTTTATAAAAATATCTACCCTCCCTATAGATTTTTATATAGAGAATGTAGGGTAGATTGAATAGAACGTTTGTTTTAGGTAATTTTTAGATTTACTTGTATAGATCTTATCACAAATATGGCAATGACAGATTTTTTATGAGAAAAAAATCGAAAAAGCCCAGGGGTCTATATCGAAGGGGGGGGGGGGTCCTGTCCTCAAGCACCTGTGATTTGTACGAAACATTTATGGTTTAATTAAATGTCCATGATTTGGTTGGCTGAACATAGCTGGTCATATTTTACAAACACGGCCATAGGTTGTTTTTTTTCATTTGGTTTGAAAGACCTTGTGAAATTGTAACATTTATGCCCGTTTTTCCTCGGGGTTACTATAACATAGTAATGTTTCACAAAAAATAAACACCTAAAATATTTAATGCATAGATGCATGATGCATGATACGTGTACATGTACATTATAAAACAGAAGATTAGAATTGATTTCACTCGAGAACCAAACTGAACCAAAATTTATGCAATTCAAAATTTTAATACATCAGTACATAAAACGAAACTGACAAAATAAATGGTTGTTTGCATAAAAAAAATAAAATAACGCCCGATCCCAGGCTCGAACCAAAATCTTCCCACATCCAGTGCACTGAATAGGTAGCTATCACCGCTACACATATATAGAGGATTTTAAAAGGACAAAGAAGCACCACATTCACGCATTTGGATTTTTTGGGTAAAAGTTCGTTTTTCGTGGTCTCTGGGTCTTCTCTCCATTTTTTAAAAAAGTGTATTCGTTTCTTTGGATCAAAATACACACAAATAACGTTTCAAAATCATGGAGAGAAGACCCAGAGATAGAAAAATTTTAGAAAAACGTGTTTAAAAATGTACCATTTTGTACCAAATATCTGATCTGGCCAATTTTCAAGTTATTTTTTAGCAAATCAAAGCTCAATTTCGGGAAAATATTTTCCTTTCCTGTTGCACAGGAACCTGATAAATAACAAAAATGTTAAAATTTCATGTGACATGTCGATAAAATTTTCACTTTTCAATTACGCCCAGATTCCTGCCGAATGCCAATCAAAAGCGCCCTCGTTCTTTCTCGAAGATTTTGTAAAATCTATTGAATTGAGTTATACAAGAATTACACATTTAATAAATGTTTCATTTTGATTGCAATAATTTGCCGCCGGATAAAAGATTTCGAATCATTATCTCATTACAAAGACACGGTGATAATATGAAAGTTGAATCAACTCTTTAACTTTAATGACTATCGAATTAGATATTGATGCACAGTGTATATACTCGCTTCTCATTATATCGCGGGTTCCATTGTATCGCGGTATATTCCAAAAACCCAGATACATAGCTCATATCCTTTCTGTTAAAATACTATCTGTTTGTCGTCCGAATGTAAACTTTTGTGATGATTAAAAAGTACGGAACATGCGCCGGTTAATTTTTCATTTAAATAAAACGTAATTTTACAGATTTCCATTCCCGTTTTTTATCATATTTAGATCATTGACTTTAAAACCTAGTAAAAGCCATAATAAAGTTCATGTTTCGAAAGTCTTTAGTTTGTATAAATGTTTATTTTTTATGTAGATTTACACCGTAAATATAAAAATAAAAATTGATGTCCATGTCAGCCACAAGTTTCCATGTTTTCCTATGCCGCGATACTATGGGACTCTCCAATTTGGTTCCATGTTCGTTCGCCCTAAAAATTGTTCGCCCGATTTCCCGTTCGCCCAATTTCCCGTTCGCCCAGAGTCCGCTCGCCTTAAAACTTGTTCGCACAGGGTCCGTTCGCCTTAATTTAATGTAGAATAAAATCTAATGAATTTCTTTCCAAATAAATCATTTTTTTTTTTAGATCAAAGGGAGATTCTTCAAAGGTAAAACCTTCTTTCGCTGTTCAGATCCGACAATGGACCTATTAATGTGTCAGTCTTTTTCAAAACCTAGCACAATTAGTAAAAATAACACGGATGTATCCCCCTAATTAACATCGATATTAATCATATTAATCATCTAATTACACTAATAATAAACTTTTGCATAAAAAGTGCTATTCCAATTTTTTACTTTAACTTTCATCAAATACTATCCATAAACCAATCTATTGCCTAACTTTTTAGTGACAAATTATTTCTCAAGTTTGCATTGTATAATTTCTATTTTTAGAACGGGAAGTCTTATTTACCTCCCCGGTAAATAAGACTTCCCGTTTTAAAAATAGACAACAAATTAAACAATGCAAACTTGAGAAATAATTTGGCACTAAAAAGTTAGGCAATAGATATATCTTTAACAAGAGCCAGAGTTAGTTCCCTGTAATAAAAACCGTGAGTCATGACACTAGGCGGCGCTTATCACAGGTGCGCTTCAAAACATGGCGTAAGGTGTAACTTCTTTGGTATGTTGACCAAAACATGACCTAAATGGAAATTTAGCGAGCAGGTTTACTTTTTTAACGCCATATTTCGATATTTCATTTTTATTTTATTTTTTGAGAACTGTTTTTAAACGGCAACCATTGAAGGCAAAGGCAGGCCCGGTACCTTCCCAAGTACGGAAGTAGTACCGACACGCATTCCCAAAATGACGGACCCTATTTCAAACTTTTTAAAAAGCAAGCTACTAGGGCTTGCATCCCTACTTTTGCTGATAGCAACCATGGCCACGATAACTGCGTGTCTTCTGCCGTTTTGGTTCAGTCTGAAGATGCATCTAGTGTTTGTTGAGGATAGCAGACCCGAGGCGCAACAGAGTTCTGTGGATAGGACAATCAACTGTGGCCTGTATTTCCTGGACGAAGACAGATTCATCAACACACTGATGCTGGACAAAGCAGACAATACTCACTTCATGCCTGGTATATATGTTTATATTTTATGGTACAGTATTGAGACTGAATTATCAAAGAAAGGGTTGTATTTGTTTGTAAAGAACTACAAAACTTGATAAACAAATACATTTGTTGAATATGAAACTATAAGATATCTAACTAGCAAAATAAGAACTACAAAACTTATTTTGATTGTTGATATCTTATAGTTCCATATTGAACAAATTTTATTATCTTTTGAATAGGTGATATCATTGAATCAGAATTTAAAAATTCAAAACATACTGTCAGAGTGCACATTAATTCTTCAGATTTTATACTAAAACATTCTTTTTTGATCCTATGTCACCTTTTCTCTTGTAATAATTAATACTGTAACTCAGTTTTTATTCGTGAGAACTTTATTTTCGCGTAATTACGCAAGACGTCACGAAAATTTCATTCTCGCATATAATAGATTTCCCTAAGATTATATAGAGCAACGACCACAATTCGTGAAAATTTTGTCTCGCTAATAAAGAGTCAATGACTATCTCGCAAAAATAAGGTGTCGCAAATATTAAGTGATCTACAGTATGACGCTTGCTTCTTTTCAGCACTCCTTCGCGTCTCTCAGCTGTTGTACCTACTCGGTAGTATAGGAATCGTGCTCTGCTGTGGGTCTTCATTTATCCTGGCATTCAAGCAGTATGCCTCCCCGACAGGAGAAATGTTCCTTGCTGCAGGAGCAACTGGATTTTGTAAGTATTTTAAAATGACTGTAAAAATTTTATATGATATTTATTATTTACCAAATAGCATTATTAAAATTCCTCAATGACATGTAGAAAACTAGCTAAAAGGATACTTTAAACTATGCAATGTAAAATTTAAGTTGTTAGAAAAACAAGTTTTCTTCTTGCAGGTGCCCTCATTTATTTATCTATATTTTGCTTTTATTTTTAGCCCTGAGTCAAGTAATTGGTTGTATCCTCATCCTCCTACATATGGCCTTCTTCAGTCATCAAGCCTGGCAAAACTTTCCGGCGGAAGACTACATCCCTCTACGTTATAATTACTACACCATCCTTAACGCCCACCCAGACATGAGTCTGAACTTCGGCTATTTCATCGGAGGGGCAGCTGCCCTCTTCAGCTTAGTGGCAGCAGTAATGTTATGGATGCAGGCATGCTGTACGTATTGTCATCTGAAACGCGTCAGATACAACATGCTGCGGGAGAAACCTGATCTGGGCTCTAGTCCCATTCCGACCAAAGGCTCATACTTTAATCGTGGATTTGTTCGTACGTCACCCATGGAATATCCGGCTGTAGTTCAGTCAGCACCGATGCCGCAATATGCCCCAGTTATGCAATACGCGCCACCACAAACGGGTTATACAGCTACGGAGCTAGACTTGTAATTTTGGTACATGTGTATATAACAATCAGACATATTGGGATTCCACTCTATGGTTTACTACTTCAAGAATATGTAATCTCTAGCATACAGCATTTTCTTATCTATGGAATTTATTTTAGCAGTCTTGTATATATATTGTATAGGCAAGATGGCATGCTTCAAGTCAAATTTAAAAATTAATACTATGCTAGTCAAGGGATCATATTTATCAAATGAAGAATTAAATGTAATCTAAAGAACATGATGAAAAAAAAGAACAATATTTGTGCCATATGAATAAAAAAAAACTTGTATGAAAATGCAAGGACTGCTTTGGGAACTTTGATTTCTTATAATTCCTCTGTTCATGCATTATACTTGAATCCTTCAATACAGAAAAAATAAACTGTGAATCTATTTATGTTAGGAATTTTATCTACTATAAAATCATTAGATGAAGACACTGATTAGGTATTGTAATTTTTAAAAAAAAATATATACAATTTTTACATTATATTTTATGAGACAAACTATAATTATGATTATGTACATAATTCATTTTTCTGTTCATATCATTATTTGGTTTACACTGTATATTAAATGAAACATTCCATAATCATCTTTTATATTTACAAATATGTATAATACAATTGTATATTGTAAACTTTTGAATAAACAAGCTTTAAAACACTCATATGTTATTTTATCATTTAGTTCTTCATAATTGTGATCTTTTAAGCTCTGTTAGGAAATTTTTGATACTTTCACAATTAGTTAGCCTTGTAAACAATTTTTTGTTAATGTCTGCCCATAGCACCAGCATATTTGTTTATCCTTAGAGTCTGGCATAAAGTGACCTTTCATCCATATTGAAAAAGACAAAATTATAAATTAAGTAAGAAGTAATTTATTTTTATTTAATTTTAACATCACATGGTTTCAGATCTCCACGGTAAAATCATGTGTTCACTGAATTCATGAAATATATATTTATTTTGTTAAAAAATCAAGCATTAATTTTTAAGATGGAATTGTTTTTACAAACTTCTTTCAACATATGAAAGCCTTAAGAACTTGATGAAATAAGAAAAAAACCCTGTAAATTGAAAATGAATCGTGAACAGGACAAAACATAGTAGAATCAGCCGCCAAAAAGAAGTAAACGTCCCCTGTCTATCGTCACCCGCGGTGAAACTGAATTTTATATTGATTAGTTAAACAGAAAATGATAAGTGGAAAACACGTCAGTCAAAAAGACGACCAAGCGATATAGGTGATATTTCAAAATAGGTTATTATAACGTTCATATATATGCCAAATGCTGACTTTAGTCGGGATAATTAAATACTGAAACCTCAACTTATTTATCAGTAGTCTACCTCTGTATAAAACATAGTTATCAGAATATTCTCTTGAGTATCGAATCTGTTTTTAGACATGAACACTGTATGCAGGATACTGTGATATTTTACTAAAACCATACGGAGATCTGACAACAGAGAGCTTGTCATCCCTTTTATCACCTAGTTTATTGTTGCTGTTGTTGGACATTAACGTTTTTAAAATAAATAAAATATCCAAGAAGGGAAGCGGATGTGACAGGTTCGTGGCTTTATATGAGTGAAAAATTCTCGAGAGTGAATTTAACTAACAAACTAAAACAAATGCATCAGTATCCACCAAAGTAGTATCCGCTTATAAGTTCTTGATCAGAATTTAAGGAGTATACATCCTAGATCCTTCCCGCACACCTTTGCATAAACCCAGTATAATTGTTCTGTCTTTGTTCTTCTAGTTGGAAAGACTTAAATATCAAATCAAAAATTCGTTCGTCATCTATTTGAAAATTTAAATAATGACATTGTTGTTGATGCATAAATTTAAAAAGTTCGTGCAATTTTTTTTTCCTGTAGAAAAATTACATTGTATTTTTTGTCCCTCGCTTTCGCGAAGGGAACATTAAATCTCATTCGTCTGTCAGCATGCATGTAGTTCTACCGTCCGTAACAAAAACTTTAACCTTGGTCATTTCTTTTGAATGAGAAGAGATAGGGCTTTCATATTATAAATGTGTATTGCCCGAGACAAGACCTTTCTAAATTATTTGTATACTATCATTTTGACCTTGTGACCTTGACCTTCAAGTTTGACCCGCTTTTAAAAAAATTAAACATTACTTTGAATTGGCCATACATGTAATTTTTTAATGAAAAGAGATAGAACTTTCACAAAAAAAAACTTGTGTACCCTCGTATTACTTGTAACAATTTAAAACCTTTCTAAAGACACTATGATTTTTTTTTATATCGTGACTTTGACCTCGAAGTTTGACCTACTTTTCAAAAATGTTATACAAAAATGGTGAATCTATACTTATAACTTTTGAGTGAGAAGAGACAGTGCTTTCATATTTGATGTGTGCATTACTTGTAACAAGATTCTTCCGAGCATGCAATGATTTTTGACCCCATGTCCTTGACAATTGACCTAATTTTCAAAAAAAAAGAATCAACTTTGTGATAACTTCTGAATGACACATGATAGGATGTTCATATTTGGCACAATATGCCATAAATAATCACATCTCATCCGTAAAGACACTGAAAGCGGGGGACAACAATTCTTTGAATTTGCTTGTTCAGTTATATTTTGACAGAATTTTATTGATTTATTTTTGTTTGTTGAAATTTCTCCTCAATGCAATGGATGCTCTTTTGATCATGTAATAAAACTGCTTAACACATGCATATAATTTGTTTGTATATAAATAAATATTATAAATTCTGGAGAAATTATAATAGACGGAAAGCTACATATCTCATCATGCAGTAAGTCAACAGATTTAATCACACACCGGTACTAGCTACTTCGTTACGCCGGTAGTGTCAATGTATTGTAAGGGAGAGCCTATTTCCTTGTTGTGGACATCTGAGTTGCTGGGTCGATTTCAAGGCGACACCTCTAATTCACAGCGCATGTAATCCCGTAATATTGTAAGTATGTATGAACGTGTTTTAGACAATGCTTTTTGTTCCCCGCTTTCGTCAAAGTGATGGGACATTAATTCTCATTTGTCTGTCAGTCTGTCCGTCTACATGTCACAAAAACTTTACATTGGTCATAACTTTTAAATGAGAAGAAAGATGGATTTCATATTTCACATGTAAATTATCTGTGACAAGAACTTTCCAAATACCTGGTATAAAGTTATAAACAGTGATTTTCTACCCTGTGATTAATAAAAATGTTATGTATGTCCTTATGAATTTTGTTTGAGAAGAGACAGGGCTTTCAGATATTTGACATGTACATTATATACTTGTAACAGGATCTTTCCGAATATGCTATGATTTTTGACCCCTTGACCTTCAAGTTTGACCCAATTTTCCAAAATTTTAACTTTGGTGATTAAATAATGGCATCCAATCCAATAGTATACAGATTTATCAGATAAATATCTAGGTCAACTTTTGTTTGGGGCATGATCGTGCCATTTTTATCAGAGTTATGCCCCTTGGATTTAGAAAAAATCCAATTATTTGCGGTTTCCGTTCATTTTCTTTGCAGAGGTTGCACATATTGAAATGAAATTTAGTATGTAGATTTATCACTTGAATATCTAGGTCAAGCTCTGTTTTGATTACGATTAAACCATTTTTGTCAGAGTTATACCCCTTTAACTAAGAAAAATTCCGATCATTTGCAGTTTCCGTTCATTTTCTTTGCAGAGGTTGCACATATTGAAATGAAATTTAGTATACAGATTTATCAGCTGAATATCTAGGTCAAGTTTTGTTTTGAGTACGATCGAACCATTTTTGTCAGAGTTATACCCCTTTAACTTAGAAAAATTCCGATCATTTGCAGTTTCCGTTCATTTTCTTTGCAGAGGTTGTACATTTAAGAAATAAATAACAAGTTTATAAACTTCAATGGGAATTGAAGTGGGTCGGTCACGTGATCAAATCCTGTGAAGGCCGAAGGCCTTCTCAGAAAAGATTTGATCACGTACCGACCCATTTCAATTCCCAGTTTATAAACTTGTTATTTATTCTTATATATACATTTGAGACAGACAATTGAATATTTTCAAATTTAATTATTGCACTAACCGTCCGTCGTAGATTTTGAAAAATGACGCAGGTGTAAATCGGCTTGCATGGCGGTTAGGCTTCGAATTCATTAGGCTAAGGAATCTTTTTCGAAGGGAATATTTTGTGAAAGGCTACTTGTGATCAGTAATAGTGAACAGATTGTTTCTGGGAATATTTTTATTCGTGAAAATTGATAATCGATGCTGAAAAGACACAAGAAACACGTCCGAAGTTTGATGATAAAAAGTTGGAGGAATTTCGGTCGCCGGAAAGGGATGGATGGATCCGATGGATTGAGACACTTGTTAATTTGCAATTTGATCAAAAACATTCTACGATTTCAGTAACTAAAGGCATACTTATTGTAAAACACTGATAAACACGGAGACACTGGCGACAGCTTTACCATGTTTACATTGAACTACGAAAACACTGAGGTGTTTGGCAGCTGTTCATGGCATGACTGCAATGATATTTTCCAACAGATTTACACATTTATCGTGAGTAGAATTTAAAGATAAAATAATAGTTTATCATGAAAATTTAACGAAAGGTCTACCCAAAAAATAAGGATGAACGTTAAAGACTGTGCAGCTGACAAAATTGAAAAAAATGTAAACAAACGCTAGGCCTAGGCCCCAAACGTGTTAGTTTTCTCTATGTACACAGGTTGAATCGATAGCCAACAATCTGAAATACTTTTTTACAATGTAAATAAAATAATTATCATTTTACTTGCTTATTTTGTTCATTTTTGTACATGAAAAGCAAGTAGAGCAGGTCATTTTATAATTTATGTACTGGTAAATATTATTGCGCCGTGTGATTAGGTCACGTATTGACCTCTGACCTCTGACAAACTTCATATAGAATTGAAGATATTTTCTCTCTGTATGTTTATATAATAGAGAGATACCACAAATGTATATATATTGAAATGAAATTCGGTATACAGATTTATCAACTGAATATCTAGATCAAGTTCCGTTTTGGGTACGATCGTGTCATTTTTGATAGGGTTATGCCCCTTGGAGTTGGAAAATGGGGAAGGGGCATTAAGTGTTTTACAAACATCTCTTAAATTGTTATTGATGTTAATGTTGGTTGCAGGTCTGTAAAGCTCCTTGGTCTGAAAAATTTGGATGAACGACCAGTCCGTCGGTATTTTTTTTAGAGCTATAGTTCTGTAGCCATGTTAATGTGCACTACGTACATAAAAATATAATAAATTTCGTATACAAGTATATGCTCTTCAATTCGCTTTTGAGCATGGGTATTTCATAATTAAAGTAAAAATCGTTTATTCTCTCATTTCTGTTTTTGAAAGTTATTTAATTGTTAAGAGGTCACAATAATAAAACTTTTGTTGGTTTTTAGCTCATCTATAAGCTATTAAGGTCATGAGTTTTTTCCTGATCACCCTTTTGTTCAGCATGCGTATGTCTGTCCATTTGTAAAATGAAATTATTTTCAAATTTTACAGAAACTATATAATTTCAATCAAACATGGCACAAATCATTTCTTGGGACGGTAAATATATTCAAAGATTGTTCAAATGAAGGGCATTTTCCAACTCTTTAAATGGGATATAATTATGAAAAATAAGGGGAGGGGTGGAAACATTAATTTCAAAGAACCATCATTTCAGAGAAGTACAACTCAAAATGTAAAAGCTTCCTAACATATTGGAAACTCTATATAACTTGTTCTAAGTTACGATAATCCTGGATTTATTATGATTCCGTGATACGGATATTCTTTTATTTTTCATTCTAACGTCGCAATTCATGCAATCAGGCCAATCTTGTCAAATATAAAATAATTTTGTACAGACAGTCCGCTCGAACACGAAGACTGTCAGTTCTGATGTTTTTCCTATTAGTGAATAGCTTTTGTTGACAAGATGGTTGCTAAGTTAAAGTCAGTCTGCAATGCAGAATGAGTATTTATCGCGCCCGTATTCCTATGAATCTTTTAAGATCGATATTTCTGCAGAGAAACACACTTCAAAAATATTTTCTATACATATGGCTGATAAGGGATTTTGTTTAAATTTTAATAAAAGAACCTTAGTCAAAATTCCATGTTTGGTTTAAAATAACAGCTTTATTAATAAATTTAAAGTAATCTAAAGGGGGAAAAAATATCACACAGATTTATGACAATCTAGTCACGCATGAATAATTCATTTATAGCCACAATAATAATATTTTGGTCTTTTACGCATTCTTCCAATGCTAAGCTAGCTGGACCTTCATTAAATGTCAAGTTCTACACGAGGTAACTATATCCAATGTTCTATATACCCACACAGGCATGTTACAACAGGGATTTTCACGGAAGTGGATCTAAGCAATGGAGAATATCTTGATCGTCTCGGTTTATCACACAGTATTGTTTATCGCCCATTCAGCGGCTTATATCTATGATTGTAAATACATCGTCACCAATGAGGAAGAGAATGTGTTCACCTATAAAGGGTACGGGGGGAAATTCAAATACCTGACCAACTGGAACTTCGTAAGTCTACTTTCTAAATATAGTTTTGATTGTTTGCACGCAATAATTTTTATTTACAAACAAACGCATGAAAGCATGCGACGCATGTACATGTAACACTATATGATGCAAATGAAGCATTTTTAATCGCGTTGAATCAATATTAGTATAAATCAGTAATTTATATAACTGTTTCCATGGTCACTTAATTATAAGGTTCCTATAGGCAAAATAGTTATACAATCGTGTAATATGCAATGCATTGAACAGTTGAATACAAATATATAGAAGTTTGCATTGTATTACACTGTTGTTTAAAAATATAGGGGAAAATGATCTTGTGTACAACTCAGATATGAAGATGATTTATACGTCAAATGATTAGTAACTGCATGGTCATTAACTGTATGTACATATCAATTTAACCGTTGAAAGAAAAATTGTACATATTATATTCTATATATACATAAATACCCCAGTACGAAACTTTGTGACGAGGAGGAGGCTTTATAGTTTATTTTTAAAAGGGGATGTGATATTTTTAGAAGCGATAGCTTTTAAAATTATTTGCTTGAATAGTAGGAAATCTTATTTTTGTGCTTTTAAGCTTTCTAGTATATAGGTCCCTGTTTAAAGCTAGAAATGAGGGTGTATATGAGTATAAATTAAGTTTGATAAAAAAAAATATCCAGCTACTTTTAAAAAGGTAATTTTCTAGGTTATTTTTAGAGGAGGTATATACATCCCAATAACCTTTACCCCCTTTATTAAGTCTGGGGAGGGTATATCCATAGTCCAGGCCTGTACATCCAAAAAGAGTAATGCAGCTACCATGAGTTCTCAAGTTATTCAACGAAGTGAATTAATAATATTTTAGGTTTTAAAAATATTTTTGGGAAATAACAAACAAATAAAGTTAAATTAAAAAAATATATATATTATATTTTCATTTGTCTGGTAACCAAAAAAAGTATAATATTCTATCTATATGATGAAACGCTCTCTGTTAGCGTATGGTTAAGTGTTATCAATAAGTAGGCCTCTTCACTTTGGCGTTTCTTGTATTAGTGGCTCCCGCAGCAGACAGAACAAGTCATGGTTTCGAAATCAATAGTGTTTTATTTACCTGTGTATATTGTCCAGGTATATGGACTAGCATGGGACATTTTTCTCCTTCCTATGGGATGGGAAACTTATGGTGGAAAATTCAAATATCTCACTTTCATTAATATGGTAGGTTGAGTGAGCATGTTTTATCTTGATGAACTTGAGATCAATGGATGTTCAATATAATTTACTTGTGTGGAAGATTTGATTCATTCTGCAATGTATCACCTGTCTGAGATTAAAAGAAATATTTCAATTTATTTGCACAATTCATAATATAAACAAATATTACATCGAGTACAGTACTTATCATAGATTTTATCTCGACGAAATGTAAAGGGGCAGATAACTCTAGTGGGGTGTAGTTTTACTTTCATTTTGATCTGCAGGATGGCAGAACTTCGTCGTGTTCATCTTAAAACAAAGTGGAAAGTGAAGTGTTACCATTCTGCTGTTTTTGTAGTGATATTTTCTTCATTTATTTACAATCATTTTTACGTAAGAACAAGGCCAGGCGAAACTTTGATGACTTACAAAGGATATGGAGGAAAATTTAAATATCTGACCTTTTGGTATTTTGTAAGTAGATACATGTGATGTAGACTGGGTTAATGTGTCATTGTGTCACGTTGACTCAAGGTAGAGATTAAATCCAAGGACAGACTCGAAGATTAAACGAAGTTTAAGAGCATTTGATTTAAATGACTTAGTTTTCACAGTGCTATGCTATAATTTTTTATTATCATTTTTAAATCGATCAACATTTATTAACATGATTAATCTCTGTTTTCAATCATTTCATAAGCAGGAAGCTGTTTATTAATAGATTTGAAAGTAGAAAGACAGTCCTGTTATTTTATTTGTAAAATGAAGATGTCAGCAATAAGTGAGGGTTTGCTGAAAAATAATACAATTGCTAGCAAATATACATGTATATGTGACACACAACATGAAGAAAATAATTCGAGCACATGCAACTCATATCATGTATTTTGGACATATATATTGATGATTAAACAAATTCTTTCACTATATAGAGGCCAGATAAGTCATTTTTCAAATTAGTTGTTTAAACATGTTCAAGTTCAAGGGACCCAGGTTTGAATCTTCGTCTGCTATTTGATATTGTTTTCTTGCCTGTTACATTTGGCGTCATGCTGTGCCATGCCCTGGAAGCAACACGGGGGAAACCTGCCAGGGATAAACCTAGGTTGGTTACTTCAAAGCTGAAGACAATATTAAGGAGGGAGGAAAGTGACTGTAGTTCATTCAAATTAATAGAAACTAATACAGACTTCAGATTGTTAAAAGTCAACTATCCTGCAGCAAAGTTCATGGAAAGGTTTAATGCATTATTCATTAATAATTCATCTGTTAGAATGCCATCATTTTTTAAATGACTTTGTCTTAAGGACTAGGCATAAAATTTAAAGATGGGCCTGACCTGAGAAAGGATAAGCTAATCATCAATTTAGATATTGAATTCCTTTCCAGCATTGATTCCTGATTGCATTTTATTGTGGGAGCATTGAAGTTCTTCAACTGCAAGAGCGTTCACACATGGATGATTCAAACCCCCTGTCTCTAACATAATTTCCTGTTAGTTACCTGTTCACTTACTCTCAAAATTTTATTTCTGTGACAAGATTTGTAATGGAGTAGGAGCTTTTTAAATATTTCTCTTGCCACATGTTCTGTGCAACAGTTGAAGAAATACTTCAGTACCTGTATCTGATTTAGTAACAGCTGAAAATACTGACCTTCATAATACACCAACAGTTGATGCACCTTCACTAAAAGTTTAACTTAGATTACGTAGACACAAGTGTGTGATACAAGGAAATCCTAGCTCCTATACGTCAGGTGCCTGTGGCATAGGGTGATGTTTGATCTCATCTTTATTGCTTCTACATTTAAATTAGTTACATTTGCACTGGCCCTCTAAAAGCATCTTCTATATATTTAAGATACATAAGTTAATAATAGCCGACATAGATTTTCAGAACAGTGAAATTTAATTTTCCTAGTCTAATTGATAGGTCCTCCTTTCAAATGCATGTAATACCCCAATGCATAATGCAGTTAAAATTTTGTAAACAATTGTTCAAGGAGATATTACAATAAGTACATCTTCTTACAGTTATCTGGCCTTGGTTTAACTCCTTGACCATTTATTTATCCCTCCTGCAACAGTCACTGTATCAGGAAGACTGTACTTGACCTCTTGGGTCCATTTAATTTAAATATATGTATAGATGTTAAAATTGTGTTGTTATCATCTGAGTTTATCAATGGACCTGTAATCTTATTAATGGCCATGATTAGTGACCCTTTGCATTGTTTGTTCATTGAAAATGGCTGCTTTGTTACACTTATTCCATGTGGCAGTTTGGGTTCTCCTGTCTTATTCACTGATTTACAATGTGACATTCATCAAAATTAGTCAGGAAATTGATGTTTTTACTTCTCTTTTGACCTATGATGGATTTGGTGGAAAGTTCAAATATTTAACTTTTTGGTTCTTTGTAAGTTGTAAATATTGCATGTAATATTTATGTACAAGTACCAGTTCTTTATCATGTGTATTGATTATGTATGATTATATAATATACTGAGTATGATATCATACGAAAATTCACCTTTTTGTTTTATTTCATAAATGCAGTATCAAAGTGACATAATCTAGCTTTATCATGCACATGCTATGTCTTATCAAGTATCAAGTGTGAATCTCTTGAAATTTTTTGTGTAAGATATCTAATTTTTTATTTCTCCAGATAATCCAGACAGTATATTTTGGGCTGTGTGTAGCCAATGATTTCTGCGGAACAAATGTCCGACCCTCTGGGAAAGGTCAGCGAAGCCGCCTACAAAGATGGAGGGACAACTTCTTGGCGACCATTGTGTTTCCTGTGGGAATGGTATGTATTTGCTTCGATAGAAATTGCTTCAAATGTTTTATAAATTATTTGATTTAACCTCACTTTTACTGTATTTTGAATTTTTTACAGCAATGCAAAGCTTTATTTAATGAAAAGTGATGAATGAATCGAAAACAGTACACCTTTTTTAAGAAAAATGTATTTTGATAAAAATGATTACACTTAAAAAGTCCATGCCTTTTTTCCGAAAGATAAGAGAGGAAATTTTATATTGTAATTTAAGATAGAATTTCACCGTGACTTAATTCATGTACCATTTATTTCAGTTTGTTGTTTTAACCTTCTGGGGAATATATGCCATAGACAGAGAATTGGTGTATCCCAAAGAACTGGATAAAATCATTCCATCATGGCTCAATCACATTATGGTAAGAAGATTTATGGAATTGACAAACAATAACCATTCATGTTTCACAAGTTATAATTAGGGTCGTAAGAATATGAGGAAGCCCTGTAATAATCTCTGTATGTCTGTTTGTCAAAGATAAGTCGCTTTCATTTTTAAAAATGTTACTGTCATCTTCACTAGTCAAGGGTTTCTGATACGCTACTCTCCTCATAATTCCTTGGCATACGGTGTTGATAGAAGTTAGGTTTTTTCTCTCTAGTTCTGATTGGGATTCGGTACACCCGGTCAACCAATCAGCGATTGTTTTTTGTAAATTACGATATTTGCACTCGGAATACTTCTTGACTCTTTAATCTTGGAAATGAAAAACGCAAGTAAATAACGATCCGTAAGATAACATGCAATTCTATGAATAGCTATGGTGTCATCCAATATCTTCTGAATATGTGATTAAGAATCTATATTGAAGCTTCCTATTTGTACTATTAATAATAAATAAACATAACTCAATTATTGCTTCTTAATTATTCTTGAAAAAAAACTTTGATTTAATTTTTTTAAACACGCGTCTTTATTCCTGTCGATGATGCAATCTGTGCATACCTGAAAGATTCGAGATCACGTGATGAAAACAATCCCGTCTTTTGACTTCACCATATGCCAAGGGTTCATGAGGAGAGTAGCGTATCAGAAATCCTTGGCTAGCGAAGATGTGTACTGTAAAATCACATATTTTGATGAGGTCAAATTTTCGAGGTTTGAGGAAAAAGTATTGGTTTGTGGAGATTTGATTTCGTGGTTGGAAAATGTTTAGTAGTAATGCATATAAAAGTTTCTTTTTTGTGGTGGCAAAAAATTACTGATATCAGTTTTCTATTTCTTATAAGGTATCACCAAAGCAAATATCATAAACACATAATTTTATTGCCTTCAGTACACAAAAGGTATCTTGTGAAATATTGAAAATTTATTTTTCAGCACACCACCATTCTGCCTTTCCTGTTGATAGACAAGTTCCTAGTTTACCATCAGTATCCAAGCAGAAAGGCTGGCTTCATCACTCTTCTGTCTCTAGCATTAACTTATCTTGCCTGGTAAGTCAATAAGCAGTATATTTCTGTTTTGTCACTTTAGCATACATGTAATACTTTTCACACATATATATAGTCCATTTCGTATTGGCGATTAAGCTAATTGTATACTGTAACCCAATTTTTATTCGTGTGCAAGAAATATTGCAAGATTCACGACCTGTTGAAGTTGCAAATATTAATCACTGCGAACCATTTATTTTTGCAGAAAAATTTTCCTTATTTGTGAAAATTAATCGCCGCAGATAGATTTCAAACTTACTAATAAAAGATGACGCAAATAATAGTTGGTATACAGTATAATGATATACTTGTAATTGGTTTCTCTATTACAGGATCCTATGGGTGGCATTCTATGCCAATATCTGGGTTTATCCCATCCTGAAGGTTCTATCACCTCACCAGAAGGCTGTGTTCATTATGGCCCTGCTAGTCTTTTTTGTATTTCTCTATCTCCTTGGAGAATTTATCAACAAAACTCTCTGGGGTAAGTTACAGTTTGAAGCATCAATAACTTTTTAAAATGTGTATTTTTGTGTGGAAATGGAAAAGATATACATGTCTTTAGCTGAATATCAGCAGATCTGCAACACTAGCATTTAAGAATATGGGGATTAAAGGCCTGGAACATGACTCCATGGCTTGGAAGGCATGGAGTCATAGCTTTCTGTTCTTTCAATTTATTCCGGACAGTGAGCTATAGATGTACATGTATATGTATAGGACTACTTATCTATTTGAAATATTTTAGCAGAATGAATTTTTTAATACAGTTTTTCTTTCATTTTCAGATAAAGAGAGGAAACATGTAAAGAAAGTGAAATCCAGTTGATGACAAAGCAATGTAGATGTTTATTTTTAGAAACCATGTGATCTGTATCAATTTACATAGTGTTGTTGTCATTGAAGCTCACCAGGGAAAAAGGACATAGATAATTTGTGTTTAATTTAGTCATGGTCAACTTATGCTTAAAATCAACCCCAGAGCATCTTGCCTTTTGTTTTTTCTGAAAAAAAAGAAATTATGGCTAAAAGTCACAGATTGCTACATATCAAGTCATGCTTATCATTCAAAATCTTTGTTGGACACACAAGTTGTGTATTTGTATTAATTATGAAATTTTGAATTCAGTACTGAAATTATAGCAGTGTGTTAAAATGAATGTGAGCCTGACTAAATTCAGAATGGATCATTGTACGTTAGTTCAACACCAGTGATTTTATAGAATTTATATATGTTGTATATTTTTGTACGATTTACTGTATTTATTACATTCTTAATATTTGAAGATTGAATGTACATCAAAGATGTGAAATATAACTTTACATATTATTTTTTTAAAACAAAATTTCATTTTTATATTGAATGGAATCTTTTTTTCTTCAAGCATGTATGCAGTTAAAATCGGGTAAACATTAACTTTGTCTAATACTGTGACAGCAAAATACCACAGTTTCAGAATAGAAAATTTTTATGCAGAGTTATGAGCAAATGAAATTGTTAATTTATGAAGCCTGTCTTTTGTATGACTTTTTTGTACATTTTTAAAAATCAGAATAAATTAAGTAAATCAATTAAGTTCTTTTGTGTTTTACACAAAATAAAATACATGTATTTTATTGTATACTCTTTCATGGTGCTTAAATCAATGTTTCAGAAAAGACCATTTAAAAATTATGAGCAATGAACAAACCTTATATAAGTGCTGACCCTAAAAGGGGTAGGTCTAGCATAAAATGTAGGTCAGAGACAGCATCTGAAGTAGCCTCTAGATATAGCATCCCAAAGTACTTGTGATAATTGGAAAGACGCCTGCAGTTTCTATCCATAAAATGCAGGTCATAGGAGTTACTGGAACATACAACAAATATTTCTAGATGCTCCAATATCTGCAAAATACTTAAGGAATGACTCTAATTCTTGGCCAGATTATCGAGTATAATATGGTTTGGGTCAGTTTACGCTTTTTAATCCGCGAAGCGGATTATAAAAAAGCGTAAACTGACCCAAACCATATTATACTCGATAATCTGGCCAAGAATTAGAGTCATTCCTTATAATTTAATTTTAAAATAATTAAACAACTGGGGATGTAAAATTGTGTTGTTTTTATTAGTTCAAATTTACCGCGCAATAATACAACCGTAGTAACGGAAGTGATGGGAAGCAAGGGGAGGTAAAAACTGATACATAGATCTAGCAGCCATGATGCTTGTTTACATGAGGTAAGATCGAGCAACTGTTTGAAGTTAAAGGTACATTCATTAAATCTTGAATTTTTCATGAATCCGAAGGACTGGAAATGAGGGGATTGATGGATACAGATGATTCAGCTGGTTGTCAAGGGGGTGTGTCCCCATACCAAACCAGATTATACAAAATGTTATGCGTTCCTTTTTGGAAATCAACCAATGAGAGACAAGAATACAAACAGAATTAAATTATATGGAAATAAATGGAAAAGATACCCAAGTGCTTGCCATAACCTTGCATATACCGGTGAATGGACTCGATGGAGCATAAAATATAGGTTGAATGGAACATAAGATACACACTATGTATAAAGTGGAGGATTTAAGAGGGGGTGGGAGTTAAATTGTCAAATTCAAGATAAACAAGGGCACTGCAAGGAGGAGCATCCTCTCACAAAGAGCATATTTATAAATTAAGGCAGCATTCAACATCAATCCCGGTGCAAATTACATCACTCCTGTTTTGCACAGAATTAACTCGCCCACAATGAACACAAACGATTGTGTTACATGTACTATATCCCCTTAAACTCTACTGCAAGGGGATCTGTGAAAAGAAATGACTTATCAGACATGAATGGGATTAATTCTATATTCCTAAAGGGCTTGATTCCTCAGACTTGAACATACTTCTAGTTTTTTAAATGCATACTATTGATCATAAAGGCAAGAGCAAGAAATATTGAAATTTTCTACATAGAAAAGGTAAATTTTTGCCCAAATAGCTTCAGGGGGTTTTAACCACAAGGGCTTTGCATTGGACCCATTGGGGGCCTCAAGAGATGGCTCCAAGACCCTTTTCCAAATCTTAAAATTTCTTTCAATATAAAATCTATCCTCCAACAACTTGTTTTGCCAAGGGTTTAAAAATAGATATTGCTCCTATAGTAGACATTACTTAGTCATAATCAACATGTACTTTCTAAAATTCACATACCGGTACATTGTAAATTTGAAATCTTTTAAAAACAATAAAGACATGGAAGTCAAACTCCTCAGCAATCAAAGATAGATAAATTTGGCTCACGCAAACAGAACTTTCATTTTCTATAATTTTTTTTATGAAGAAAAAAGCAAAAGTCTGGATTGTTAAGTTCCTCTTTAAATAAGTCATACCACAAACATTACTGTATTAAAAGAAAAAAAAAAACATGCACACAGTTTACATTCTCCTTTATTAAATTGAATGCATGGAATTTATCCTATATATTAGTAATTTTGAAAATGATTGCACACTTCCCCTGGTGATTCTGATTAAAATTTTATAGGAATGTATCGTACAAAAATGGAAAAAAAAAACCAAACACTTCAAATATGAAAAAAACAAAAATTATTTTTTGCTTCAATGAAGCAAGTATAACAATATTACACATATTGCGTACAAATAAACAAAAACTTAGAAAATGATACTTATTATGGCCTTTATATATCCAACAAAATATCACTTAAGACAAAAATGTGATTAAAATATTTAATCATTATTAACATACCGTATAAGTGAAAATTTTAGCGAGACGCAAATTTACACATTTAGCGATTTAACCTTAAAATTGTTAATTTATTTTTAGCAAGAAGAAATTTTAGCGATTTTTGAAAAGCTCACTAAAGAACATATTACAAATAAACCGATATTAATAATTAGCGATATTAAATTTTAGCTATCTTGGCAACCTCGCTAATAATGCCAAAATTAAATCCTCGCTAAAAATTCTACTTATACCGTATTTGTCATTATTCATCACGTTTGTTCTCAAATGATATGTACTGAGTATACACAAAAAAAAGATCCAAGTTTATATTTATGTCATAGTAAAACACTGGATTCCTCTAATAGCAAGCATCCTTCACATTGTGATTTCACTACTGTAAATCACTTTTTTTTCATGAGAACTTTATTTTCGCGTAATTACGCGAGACAATGCGTTCGCGAAAATTTAATTCTCGCATATAAAAGTATTCCTTACATACTTATATAGAGGAATAACAACTATTCGTGAAAATTATGTCTCGCTTACAAAGAGTAAATGACAATCTCGCGAAAATAAGGTGTCGTGAAAATTTAGTGATCTACAGTATATCTGTAGGTCAAGGTCAAGGTAATTGTCATAGCTTGTATATCAGCAAAATGAAATTAAAAGAAAGTGGTGTCCTTGACATAATAGTTATTACATGATTAAATTACAAATACAATGCCTGAAGTGCTCTGTTCAAACTTTGGCACAAAAATTGAGTATCACAGTAGTCACAAAATTCATTTCCTAATGGTGAATTGTCATTAATACCCAGTAAACATGTCCCCAATTTTTCTTAGGTAGAGGACTCTGTGACTTCATGAATATCAAATCACGAATGAAATCTAAATTTGATGAATTCAGCATTAGTTGTATTGGAACAGAGACAGAGACACAAACTGTATGCTGCTGAACACTTTATGGTTTTAATCTTGGTCCCATATTCATCATCAAAAGGAAATTTTCTCAAACTGATTATGCATATCCTGTTTCCTGGCCCATCAATAAGGATGGGAGGGATTTTCTTTAGCTACTTCCTGTATCAGTGTTTAGTAATTGATTTCTCTTCCCAGGAAGCTCCACTGGTCTGGAACAGGAAGGAAGTACCTCCCCATGGCTTCCAGGAACCTGGTCCTATAGATGTCAGGGGACACAACTGTGGGCTGTTTGCCTGTTGATAATGAACAAGAAATGCACATATGAATACCTTATTTACTTTGAATAAGATTAAAGATTACAACTTTTGTCTTTTTTCTTCCCTAATGTGATAAATCATTTACCTCCTGTTGATTTGATTAAAGTCTCCAACTTTTTATCCCATGTGAAAGTTCGGATATAATCTGAAAAATAAATCTAGAGATCATTTCATGTTTTTCTTGATTCTTTTTGATTGTAAATTTAAATTCACAAAAGTTGGCAAGACAAATCAAAATTTGCTATCCAAAACTTGCTCCATACGGTTTATAGGTATTTGAGAATGTGATAACTCATCCCCTTTTTTTCAGACTTGGGACCTTTCTCCCTACATTTTATTTCCATCACTTTTTACATTGCATTCAATACTCTACATCAGGAAAAAACTTTGCTTTTAAAAATATACATGACTGTATTAGATTAAGTCTGGACTGCTTGGCAAAATTCTCTATTAAAACAAAGCTCAAAAAGGTCAAAGGGTCTAAACGAGTAGGGGGGGGGGGGGGGGCATATACACTGTACCCTTTAGCACCCACCAGAAGATATGCAAAGTACCTCAATTTCCTGGTGAAAATATTTAACTGTCTAAGGCTTAAAATATGTTCACTCCAATCTATTTTTATTCTAATTGTCTATGTTCAAATTTTGCATCCATAAATTGTTCACATAATGTTCTTTCAAAAGACTCACCTATTATGCCTATAACAAGTTCTTTTTTATCCTCATCAATCCCCACAAGGAGTGAGTAATCCATAACAAAGTTATTGGCTAGGAATTCTGAGTCTCTCTCTATTGCCCGATTTAAGACAGTCTTAGAATGAGGGTAAACATACAATGGGGAATCAACACTCACTGAAATTAATTTAAACATATAAATGTTCATGATACAGGTTTATTTACAAAAAGAAACAAGAGGCCCAGGGGCCACAGCGCTCACCTGAGCACATCAGGCTTTAATTTAGTCCCCCCCCCAGGCGTTCATCATTTGAACAAACTAGAATCTACACTACCTGAGGATGATTCCATATAAATATCACTAATCATAGCTTTGAAGTACTTGAAAAGAAGATTTTAAAAGGTTTCCCTATATATCCCTATGTAAAACTTTCGGCCATTTTGGCCCCACCCTAGCCCCGGGGGTCATGATTTGAACAAACTTGAATCTACACTACCTGAGGATGATTCCACATGAGTTTCATCTTTCCTGGCCCAGTGGTTCTGGAGAAGAAGATTTTTAAAGATTTTTCCTATATATTCCTATGTAAAATTTTGGTCGGCCATTTTGGCCGCACCCTTGCCCCGGGGGTCATGATTTGAACAAACTTGAATCTACACTAGCTGAGGATGATTCCACATGAGTTTCATCTTTCCTGGCCCAGTGGTTCTGGAGAAGAAGATTTTTAAAGATTTTTCCTATATATTCCTATGTAAAACTTTGGTCGGCCATTTTGGCCCCACCCTTGCCCCGGGGGTCATGATTTGAACAAACTTGAATCTACACTACCTGAGGTTGATTTCACATGAGTTTCATTTTTCCTGGGCCAGTGGTTCTGGAGAAGAAGATTTTTAAAGATTTTTCCTATATATTCCTATGTAAAACTTTGGTCGGCCATTTTGGCCCCACCCTTGCCCCGGGGGTCATGATTTGAACAAACTTGAATCTACACTACCTGAGGATGATTCCACATGAGTTTCATCTTTCCTGGACCAGTGGTTCTGGAGAAGAAGATTTTAAAAGATTTTTCATATATTCCTATGTAAAACTTTGGTCGGCCATTTTGGCCCCACCCTTGCCCCAGGGGTCATGATTTGAACAAACTTGAATCTACACTACCTGAGGATGCTTACACATGAGTTTCATCTTTCCTGGCCCAGCGGTTATGGAGAAGAAGATTTTTTAAAAATGCCATTAATTTTTAACAAATTCATGATTATCTCCCCTTGGAAAAGGGTGTGGCCCTTCATTTGTACAAACCTGAATCCCCTTCACATAAGGATACTTTATGGCAAGTTTGGTTGAAATTGGCCCAGTGGTTCTTGAGAAGAAGACGAAAATGTGAAAAGTTTACAACGACAACGCCGACAACGACGACAACGACGACGACAACAACGACAACGACGACAACGACAGACAACGGACAAATTGTGATCAGAAAAGCTCACTTGAGCCTTTGGCTCAGGTGAGCTAAAAAGATATAATGGAAGGGATCCCTCTGGAGTCTTTGTCATAAAAATTGATAACACAAGACATCCTCCAGTTCATTTACCATGATTTCTTTTATCATTCATTCAAGACATAAAATGAAGAGCCAAAAAACAAATCCTTGAATAATGCTCAGTTTGAACCTACACTTGAGGAGATTTTCATCGAGTAGCACCAGCTCCTGCTCGGACTTTCGACCTCGGGCTGTGTTCACCAGACGATTCCTCATAGAACCCTTAAGGTCAAATGTCTACAGTGAAAAGATTAAAATAATTATTATGATATTATCTTCATTTAAATAAGTTATATATCTGAATGGCAAAATAAACTGGGTATGTTTATAAAAGTATTTTGAATGGTATCTCTTAGGTACATAAATTTTCTCTCAGTTTCTTTCAATACAAAAAAATATCGTTGCTGCAAATCAATGAAAGAAATATTCATGTTACAGATCAAATATCCCTATTACAGATACTGGTACAATCTTGCAGGTGTATCTATTTTACCTGTGAAATATTACGGTTGTAGAACAGGTTCTCCATCACTAGTAAGTCCTGCTTCATGTCACTATTGGTCTGACTGTTACGAAAACCAATCCTGAAGGCTCCAACGATCTTAGCAAGAGCTGTGGGTCTCTATCACCAACACAAAAATTGAATTTTAAATCGATTCTAAAACTTTTAAAAGAATTTTTTCTTAATACCCGGTATTCCAATTAATTTCATGTCTACGTACTTGTTCCATGTAGCACTTGTGAATGTACAGGAAATATTCGAATCCAAACTTCTCAAAAATTTCCACCTCTGTACCAGACATTTGCTTGAGAATAAATCTGTTGTCTAGATTATAATGAAGAATAATTAAGTACACATAATAAATCAAAGATTCGAAGGACCTACACAACAACATGCAATGTGTGACGTATTAGCTTACCATGTGTTTTGCAGAAAGCAGAGCCTGATTTGCCTCCCTTGGCTTCCCATACTTTACATCTACTGAGAGAGCGAATAAACCTAGAACAAAAAGATAATTAGAACAACAGGAAAAATACCCTTAAGAAACAAACTGTAAATTTTGCATTTCTAAAGCAGATATATTGGTACACTCTTATGCATGCCATTATCATAGAAAACAAATTTTTTACCAAGATCTATATTCTAATATGGTTATTTTTAAATCAGCAAAATTAAGTAACCAAGAAATGATTCCTGAACACAAATTCATGAAATTTTTTAATACCAATGAAAATTTCTCTCTTTGCAGTAAATCATCACTTTTTAAACTCTTTCTTTCTTAACACAATGTTAAACAAGTATTTCTTACATTTCCTCTCCTTCCGGAAATATCTTTTTTCTTAGCTGTCGAAACTGCTCAGCAAAGTAGAATTTACAGTAGAACTTGGCTGTGTTATCTGAAAATTCTATAAGAGAAAAGCAGGGACAATTAATGTACTATATCATTGAAACAAAACATACCTTTGTATCTGTTTTATTTGTACACAAGTAAATGAATTTAACATACGTAGCTGGATGTGAACTAAGGCTGTTTGTCTGTTTGTGCGTCCTTTTTCTGTATCAGATGACAAACTGGTTGTGTAAATGGAAAATCCATCCTGATCATCTGAAACAAAACGATGCTCTATTTTGACTGACTTGGCTAGGTATTTTTTTTTTTTATTAAAATAATTTATTTTTGTTAACAATTTTGTTTTCATTCAAATCACAAAAAGAGAACATGGTAAAATTTATTAAGAAAAAAGATAATCACAAATATTTAAGATTAATTGGAATAAAATCTTGTGAAATTAATACACTAATATTAGTAATGAAATCACATTTAATTACAATTTTAGTACACAGATGAAAATATCAATTTAGTGCTACAAATGACACTTAAAACCTGATATTAACTACCGGTAGGTGATGATATGAAAATAAAAATGTCAAATATATGTTTTTAAGTTGAAAAGGCAATTAAGGTTTAAGTATACAAAACAATAAAAGCTTTTTTTTTAATGCTGGGACAAATGTCTTCTAGGATATGGCTTAAGCTCTACCTGTCATCTTGTAGGCTATACAAGTAAACCTAAAAAAACTGAAGAACAGAGTAAATTTTATGAGTGGTTTACCTATTTCTATACTATCCTGATCTACTTTGGGTGTGTATTTCACTGAGTCCACATACTCGGGCTTCCTTGGGGGTTTGGGACTGGGATCTCGGGAACTTGACCCTCTCAGAAAGGACAACACTCCCGATCCTGGTTTTCTTCCTGCGAGTCAGTTCCAGATAGGTACACAAAGCCAAGGTTAAAGTGTATAATACAATGAAAGCATATTCTATGCACAGCATAACTCTGTCCACTTTTGTTCAATTCAATATATTGTGTGATTAATTAATTTGCCAGAAGTGAGACATGTTTATTTACATTATGCAGATATATTTACTACAAGAAGCAGTGCATGATTTCATACCAGTGACACAATCACGACAATCAGTCACTTCAGTCTGTAAAGCAGAAAAAAGCAGTAACTGTTGGGTAAAATGATCCGCTTACCTGCTGGCTCAGAGCTGTCAATAGAGGCTGTGTCTTGATCTCCTGATTTAGGCAATTTGGAATCTCTGTTAAAAATGAAGGTGTAGTATACTAGGTAATATACTTTAAAGGCATATAATCCATAAGATATGTGTACATTTCTAGCTCAACCATTATTAAGATTTACTTCTGATATTATTACATATTATGAAAAGAAATTCTTAAGAGACAATAGTACCGTATGCTTTTATTCTTGAGACCTAATTTTCAAATATCCTCAGTTTGATTATAATTTTGGTTGCATTCACTCATAAATTATAGAAAATCATGATCACTTTTCACAAAATTTCTTTGCAACAGAAAAGAATAAATTTACCTGTTAAGAGTAGTCTCTCTCTGTGTAAAGGAAGCTTGAATTTCCTGTAGTTTTGCAAAATATTCATGTGATCTGCAAAAAAAATGCTCTGGAAATGAGTTCATACCCTCTTTTAACTGATTCTCTATGTGTTATATTGAGCCATCAGCTTTGATGATATAAAACATTTGTTTTTTACCCTAGAGCATATGCAATGATTGAACTGGGTTCCTCATCATAGACCAAAACTGGCACTTTCCCAACAGGCAGCTGATGATGTTCTCCATAATTCCTGTAAATTGGAAATAAAAATTAAATTCACATATATGTAGTACTGTTTTGCAATACACGTAATTACTTATCTTCATCCATTTTTGTTATGTGACATAAGTCGCAACTACATACATGCAAAAAACCCTATACAGTAAAACTCGTTTAGTACAAACATGGATATTGTGAATTCACGGATATAGCGAAGTTTTCTTGGATCCCCAGCTATATAAATTTAACAAATTCCTTATATGGTTATAACGAATTACGAATATAGTGAAGTTATTTCATAGGTCCCAGTGACTTCGATATATCGAGTTTTACTGTACTGTTTGATTCTCATCAGTATTTTATTGATGTACGGCTGTACTTAGATTTATACACTTACGCCTTCAGAGTATTTGGAATGCTGGATCCTGCCAGAAAGTTTGTGACTCGACTTTTGATGTTTGTTATTTTATCTATTTTCTGTCCATCAAGTATGTCATCTGAGGAACCTGAAACAGAACCCAATAGCTGTCAAACATTGTTTCATGAACTGTATGTGCTACCATTAGTAATGTTCTCACATTACTGTAAATTCCTTATTTTTCATGAGTTCTCATTATCATGAATGGGCCCTTCAATGTCAAATAGCGAGAATAATAATTTGCAAATGGACGGTTTATCAAGAGATCTTACATTGATTTCAGCACTGTAAAATAGAGGCGAGTAATTTTATTTCATGTGTGGTGCTTCTCACAAATTACGCGATAATTAATACCAGGCATATGTAAAGGTCTTACCCACTTTCTTGACACTATTTTTTGACTTGTTGACCTTTAGCTGGTCCTCATCATTGGTTCCCTCCACTTCCTGTGATGCCAGAGCCTGATCACTGGATTTCTCTAAATCCTTGGCATCTACCGGTAAAGAAAAATTGTGACTTCTGTATTAGCCATTATAATCATTTTTTTAGGTAAACTGTAAAATTGATTGTTGCTTGTTAAGTGTACCAACTTTAAGGGATGGATATGTGTATATGACTGTGTTTAAATATTTTGTCAGGAAATGAAGGATATAATATATCACAAGAAATACTGGAAAAATATATATCAACTGCTGAAGCAAAGGTCTATGGTACAGCTCGTTGATGCATTTTACTGTCAAATGCAGTTTATGCTATATCTGATTCAGTGGAATAAGCAGTGGCACAGGTGAAAAGTGGGCTGCATTTAGTACAGGGGAAAAAACAAATGATCTCTTTTCACCTTCCGAGTAATGTACCACCACATACTGAGTAGTGTCCCCTGACAGGGTTTTCATTTCACATGCATCCTCTAATATACCTGCATCAATTCCTGGGGTAACGCTGTATTGGTTGCTCTCAGTAGACAGGGCATAATCTATGACCAAAAAAAAAGATAATCATATCAAAATCACAATCAGCATCTATACTCAGTAAGATACATGCATAGGTACTTAAAATTAATTATTCTGCATGATTGCATGTATCAATTCTATTATTCAAATCAATAGACATTTTAAGTACCCGGTAATATTCTATACATGTGTATATTTACTTGATTTCTTACAATGTACCAATAAAGTGCAGATTAAAAAAAAATTGTCAATATGTCATGGAAATCTTCCTTTGGGAAATGCAATAACAAGGTACAAAATTTCGAAAAGATTGAAAATGCTTTCACCAGTTGTAGATGAATTTGTATATGCATGACTGAATCCTTCACAGTATTCAAGAAATGGATTAAATGCAAAGCCCCAAAATGACATCATGAAAAAAAATACACAAGATGTATTTGTGCACTATTTAGTTAAAGGAATCCTTCATCATGTTTAGTAAACAGCAGTATCTAATATCAAAGAATTATTTTATGAATTAAAAGCAAATTATTATTTACCTTTTTAATATATATTTTGCACATAGTTTCAGCAAGTTAAATGATTTTCTAAAGAATATCTAACGTAATTAATCAAAAGCATGATTTAATGTATTTGCATGATGATAGAGATACATGTATTTTATCCCCTGAAATGCTGAACAATGCACAAAAATAATACAGTACATATAAACATTTATCAATCTTTTTAAAAAATGAAATAAAGATCTTCTGGACACCAATGAAATGCACACACAAGAAAAAGCATACTGGAATTAGTCACGAATGAAAATTTAATTAAAAAAATATAATAAAGCAGAAACTAATGAATTTGAAATCAAACCTTCATCTACGAGGATAAAATCGCTGATGGCTGCAAAAGGTAAATATATTTTCAAATGCTCTTGTGTACTGTAGAATAACCTAGCCATTTAAATTTCAATATAATAAAATATATTGACCTCCCCCATCCCCCCCCCCCCAAAAAAAGACACCACAAAATGGAACATCTTCTAATAAAAGAGCACACTGATGACAAAATAAGTTACCGGTATTACTTAAAAAACATATTTAGGGGTCTCTAGTATGGCACAGGGAGTTGTGGCATAAAATTTTACAAAAAAAGCTCCAAAACTTTTGGAGATATTTCTTGAAATCTGCAAGAATTACAAACAGATGGGCATATGGACAGAAAGACTTAAATGACTATCCTTCATCTTTAGTGAAAACTGGGTACAACAATTAAAATGTACTTATAATCTGTACTTACATGTTTCTTTGAAGTTGGATTCTACTGCATCATTAATTTTCACTGGCATAGAGGAAGCTGAAAGACATAAAGAAAAAGTTTAATTCATCTTTTCTGGTTGCCATTGTTCATACCAACATTGTTTTTACCAAACAATTAAGGAAAATTACAGTTTGAATACAGATAAAAAGATACTTTCTTTTATCATTATCTTTATTTCAGTTCAGTGAGAATCATTATATCAGACACAATGGAACCAAGAAAAACTAATAGTTATCTGGGCATTCAAGATGTTGATGTTAAAATACATGTACAACTAAAAAGTATTAAGGATTTCCAACTGACTTTGGAATATTAGGGTATTCCAGATATCTGTATTTGGCATATCAAAGCTCAGCTGTATTTAAATTGATATTTCAGTGTGGGGGATAAGAAAGCACACACCTCTGGATTCTGGATCCACCTCCTGGGAAGCCTCTATCTCTGTAAACTCTGAAGTGGACTGGGAATCCTCAATCCCTAACTGTCGAGAGGAAGATGATGTACTCTGTGAAAAATAAGACTCGGATGAGACTACTGTTGCATATGCAACTGATAAATTATTTTGTTTCATTTACAGAATTATGTATCATAATGTTTCTTAACTTGTGCGAAATTGTACTGAAATCAACCTCAACTAAACAATTAAGGAGTAAAATGTAACAATTTGAAAGCATTTCTCATAGAATTCTACTTTTAGTTATCAGGCTAGACAGCTCTCCACAATCAAAAAGCAATTGTAGAAATTATATGCATTTAAGGATGAACAGGACCTTTCGCTGAAAAAATTCCTATCAGTGAATTTTTTTCGTATTTTTTATATTACTAATTTAATATGTACTTAACATTTTAAAACGACCCTGTCATGGGATTTCTTGACTTATTTAAAAGATATCACCCACAAATACCGCCCTGTTTAGAGTTTGTATGGAGTTTAAATACTTCATGTTTACGGGCCCATAACGGAGTCCATAATGCAAATTTTTACGCACAAACGATAAATATGATAGATAACACTATATTATCAAATATTTCAGAATATTTATAGTGTTTAAATTATCTGAAAGCAATTGTTTTAATTTTATATAGTATTTGGGTGGGATAATTTCTGCATTTTTCAAGGCAGCTTCAATGACAAAAACGTCATTTGGAAAAAATTCTGTCAATAAATATTTCTAAATTTACGATTGAATGTCAGTCCTTCATCGTAATTATTTACTGCATAAATATAACAGGGTGAAGCTTACCTCAATATCCCACAGGACATCGTTGAATTAGACATAAGCATGATAAAAACGCTTCATGTTTGTATTTTCCGAGTGCGGGAAATCAATTGTGACGTCACACGAAAACATAAACATTCAAAATTATCTAAATAGAGAGAATCTCTGGTACTAAACACGAAAAAATATTAATTTAAAAAAATCTGCTTCCGCAGGGGGAATAAGGAAGCATACAAAATATTCTACCTTGACTAAATCAGTGCTACATTATGACGTCATAGTAGGCGAGATGACGTCAATTCTAGAACACAAGTTTTTGTAATATTGGTATTTAGAGATGTAATTTAATTCTATAAAATGAATAGAAACGTGTAAAAAATAACAAAAAATGAAATGTTCTTATTTTGTTATGCTGTATTCAGTCATTTAGATTAAAATCTACCACCGATGACGTCATATGTGTACATCAAGTAACATTGGAATTGATTATGTCGTGTAAAGAGAATTTGGCTAAGACGGCATGTACACAGATACGTAGAATGGAGTTTAAAAATAAATATCGTGAATATTTTGTGAAATTCATATGGAATTCAGTTAATAAAACAGGTATGCTAATTTATTTTCATCGATTATATTCTCTTTCGAAGACAGTCAGCTATATACGTATCCCGGTCGGCCTTTCCTCTTGTCATTTGTGACAAAAATAATTCAACAGAACAATAATAAGCTGTATATTTCAAAACATAAGATTTGTACAGATGAAAAGTTTGCCTCCTAAAATACTTGGAAAGTGCTGCTAGAATCCCGAGTTGAGCATGGTTTTACGAAAAACCTCGGTTCATGTGTAAAAACATAGGTAATCAGAGATTACAGAGCTCACCTCAACGAATGTTGTCTTTAAGTAAGGCAAATTAAGTCACACAATTAACCAACAAAATGTGTACATCCAAAAATGCAAAATTTATGCAATTTTGATACTTTGGAATAGACCTATATAAAAACTTAAAACTAGTTCTTCATCATGAAAATGTAATTAAAATCCAGCATCTGAAACAAGATTGAGAGTTTTCATCCTTTGATGCATCATTTGTGCAACTTTGGTTTATATAAGCCTTATAGTTTCTTGGTGATAGACCTTCACCCATGACTTTTAGGAGGTCTATTATCTGGAAAATGTATGTCGAATTCAGCATCTGAAGCAAGTCCATTAGTGTGCATCCTAAGATGTATCATCCATGCAAGTTTGTTCAACATAGAGCTCAAAGTTACTTGAAAATGAAACCTGTATAAACCAGAAGTCTCTGTCGAGACTGAAGCTCTACTGGTTTGTCATTATAGCAAAGGAAGAGAAAAGTACTTAAAAGCAGTTGGGAGTTGAAACTTTTCAACAGCAATAAATAGAATAATGATCCTTGATTAAGTCTCTTTATGTTCTTAGTGTAGTCTACTTGCATGCCACATTATATTATAATCAGACTTAAACTGTATTTGGAGTAGCATTTTGAAATAATTTCACAGAAATTTCTATTTTAGTAACCACAGCAACATCGTTCATCGAAATCAAAAACCCATATACAGAATTATGTATCTTAGTGTAGTCTACTTGTGTGCTAAGTTATATGGAAATCAGACCAAAACTGTAGGAGTAGCAGCATTTTGAAAGAATTTCACAGAAATTTCTATTTTTAGTAACCACGACAACACCGTTCATCGAAATCAAAAACCCATATACAGAATTATGTATTTTAGTGTAGTCTACTCGTGTGCCAAGTTATATTGAAATCAGACCAAAACTGTAGGAGGAGTAGCATTTTGAAAGAATTTCACAGAAATTTCTATTTTTAGTAACCACGGCAACACGGTTCATCGAAATCAAAAACCGATATATAGAATTATGTATCTTAGTGTAGTCTACTTGTGTGCCAAGTTATATTGAAATCAGACCAAAACTGTAGGAGGAGTAGCATTTTGAAAGAATTTCACAGAAATTTCTATTTTTAGTAACCACGGCAACCCCGTTCATTGAAATCAAAAACCATAAACAGAATTATGTATTTTAGTGTAGTCTACTTGTGTGCCAAGTTATATTGAAATCAGACCAAAACTGTAGGAGGAGTAGCATTTTGAAAGAATTTCACAGAAATTTCTATTTTTAGTAACCATGACAACACCGTTCATCGAAATTAAAAACCCATATACAGAATTATGTATCTTAGTGTAGTCTACTTGTGTGCCAAGTTATATTGAAATCAGACCAAAACTGTAGGAGGAGTAGCATTTTGAAAGAATTTCACAGAAATTTCTATTTTTAGTAACCACAGCAACACCATTCATCGAAATTAAAAACCCATAAACAGAATTATGTATTTTAGTGTAGTCTACTTGTGTGCCAAGTAATATTGAAATCAGACTAAAACTGTAGGAGGAGTAGCATTTTGAAAGAATTTCACAGAAATTTCTATTTTTAGTAACCACGGCAACCCCGTTCATCGAAATCAAAAACCATACACAGAATTATGTATTTTAGTGTAGTCTACTTGTGTGCCAAGTTATACTGAAATCAGACCAAAACTGTAGGAGGAGTAGCATTTTGAAAGAATTTCACAGAAATTTCTATTTTTTGTAACCACGGCAACACCGTTCATGGAAATTAAAAACCCATACACAGAATTATGTATCTTAGTGTAGTCTACTTGTGTGCCAAGTTATATTGAAATCAGACCAAAACTGTAGGAGGAGTAGCATTTTGAAAGAATTTCACAGAAATTTCTATTTTTAGTATCCACGGCAACACCGTTCATCCAAATCAAAAACCCATATAAAGAATTATGTATCTTAGTGTAGTCTACTTGTGTGCCAAGTTATATTGAAATCAGACCAAAACTGTAGGAGGAGTAGCATTTTGAAAGAATTTCACAGAAATTTCTATTTTTAGTAACCACGGCAACACCGTTCATAGAAATCAAAAACCGATACACAGAATTATGCATCTTAGTGTAGTCTACTTGTGTGCCAAGTTATACTGAAATCAGACCAAAACTGTAGGAGGAGTAGCATTTTGAAAAATTGTTTACAGACAGACAGACAGACAGACAGACGGACGGACGCATTACTATCGCATAAGCTCTTCTGGTCTCTGACCAGTAGAGCTAAAAACTAACCTTTTCACTAATCCGGAAAATGTAGGTCAGATTCAGCTTCTGAAGCCAGCCTAGTAGAATGCACCCTTAGATGTACCATCCATGCAAGTTTGGTCATAGGGCTCAAAGTTACTTGGAAATGAATCCTGCACCATAAACTTTAACCTGTTTACTTATCCAGAAAATGTAGGTCAGATTCAGCATCCGAAGCAAGTCTGGTAGTATGCATCCTAAGATGTACCATCCAGGCAAGTTTAGTCATTATAGGGTTCATAGTACTTTGGAAATGAAACCTGCACCAAAAATTTTAACCTGTTCACTCAACCGGAAAATGTAGGTCAGATTCAGCATCCGAAGCAAGTCTTGTAATATGCATCTTAAGATGTACCATCCATGCAAGTTTGGTCATTATATGTCTCATAGTAACTTGGAAATGAAACCTGCACCAAAAACTTTAACCTGTTCACTCAACCGGAAAATGTAGGTCAGATTCAGCATTCGAAGCAAGACTGGTAGTATGCATCCTAAGATGTACCATCCATGCAAGTTTGGTCATTATATGTCTCATAGAAACTTGGAAATGAGACCTACACCAACCAGAAGTCTCTGTCGAGACTGTAGCTCTACTGGTTTGTACTTATAACAAAGGATGAGAAAAGAAGCCATTGCCATCAGACCAAAACTGTAGGATGACTAGCGTTTTAAAGGAATTTCAAAGAAAATTCAATTTTGAGTAACCATGGCAACATCGTTCATTGAAATTAAAATCAAATGCACTATTTTATGTATCTTAGTGTAGTCTACTTGTGTGCCAAGTAATATTGAAATCAAATCAAAACTGTAGGAGGAGTAGCGTTTTAAAGAAATTTTAAAGAAAATTCTATTTTTAGTAACCATGGCAACACCGTTCATTAAAATAAAAACAAATGCACTACTTTATGTATCTTAGTGTGGTCTACTTGTGTGTTACGTAATATTGAAATCAGACCAAAACTGTAGAAGGAGTAGCATTTTAAAGGAATTTCACAGAAAATTCTATTTTTAGTAACCATGGAAACACCGTTCATTAAAATCAAAAACCGATGCACTATTTAATGTATCTTAGTGTAGTCTACTTGTGTGCCAAGTAATATTGAAATCAGACCAAAACTGTAGAAGGAGTAGCATTTTAAAGGAATTTCAAAGAAAATTCTATTTTTAGTAACCATGGCAACACTGTTCATCGAAATCAAAAACCGATGCACTATTTAATGTATCTTAGTGTAGTCTACTTGTGTGCCAAGTAATATTGAAATCAAATCAAAACTGTAGGAGGAGTTGCGTTTTAAAGGAATTTCAAAGAAAATTCTATTTTTAGTAACCATGGCAACACCGTTCATCGAAATCAAAAACCGATGCACTATTTTATGTATCTTAGTGTAGTCTACTTGTGTGCCAAGTAATACTGAAATCAGACCAAAACTGTAGGAGGAGTAGCGTTTTAAAGGAATTTCAAAGAAAATTCTATTTTTAGTAACCATGGCAACACCGTTCAACGAAATCAAAACCGATGCAATATTTTATGTATCTTAGTGTAGTCTACTTGTGTGCCAAGTAATATTGAAATCAGACCAAAACTGTAGGAGGAGTAGCATTTTAAAGAATTTCAAAGAAAATTCTATTTTTAGTAACCATGGCAACACCGTTCATCGAAATCAAAAATCGATGCACTATTTTATGTATCTTAGTGTAGTCTACTTGTGTGCCAAGTTATATTGCAATCAGACCAAAACTGTAGGAGGAGTAGCGTTTTAAAGGAATTTCAAAGAAAATTCTATTTTTAGTAACCATGGCAACACCGTTCAACGAAATCAAAAACCGATGCACTATTTTATGTATCTTAGTGTAGTCTACTTGTGTGCCAAGTTATATTGAAATCAGACCAAAACTGTAGGAGGAGTAGCGTTTTGAAAAATTGTTTACAGACAGACGGACAGACAGACAGACGGACGGACGACGGACACCTTACTATCGCATAAGCTCTTCTGGTCTCTGACCAGTAGAGCTAAAAACTGCACCAAAAATGTTAACCTGCACCAAAAACATTAACCTGGTCATTCCTTTGCTGAAATTGCAGCATCTGAAACTTTGACTGGTACAATGAAACACATTAGAAACATCTTCCATGCATGTCTAATCAATATAGGACATAGAAGTACTTAAAAAGAAAACTGCTCCAAAAAACTTAACCTTAACCCGGAACGCCGACACCGACGCCGACGCTGACGCCGAGGGTATCACATAAGCTCCCCCCAACTTCGTTGAGGTGAGCTAAAAATTCAAAACATCGGGTAAGGTTTCGTGCGAATGTGTGGAATAATTATTTTACTGACGAGACAGTGGGATTCTAGCAGCACTTTTTAGGCAATATACATGTAGATGTTTTTCAACTACATTATTTACTCAAATAAATTACTAAACTCCGGGGTATTGTTGTTCTGTTAGCTCATTCATGAAGGAAAATTTCGCTATTAATAGAAGTCACGTGATGCCGTGGTGGCGGAGCACGTCGTTGTGTTAGACACTCTTTTATCTTTAAGCAATAATTCATAATAATTTACGTTTATCAGCGGTTTTGGTAAATTATCAAACTTAATTTTCTTTAAAAGTCTAAATTTCCCGAAAAATTACTTATATGCTTCCTTAACATACCCGCGTCAGAAATTGATCACAATACATTGACTGTGACTTGTTTTATTATGAAATAAAACTGATCATGACGGGTGTGTGTACTTGATCTCGCTGCACTGAGAATTCAAACACTACGTCTGACTGCAGGGTAAAGAGAAACAAATGTGTCGATTGGGCAACTTCACAATACAATCTAAATGATGGCAAGATCTTTAAAAATTTTATTAATAATAATTTCTAAAATTAAATTTTTAAAAAACAATTTTAGAATTTAGAATAAAATTACATGAGAACTGTTGATTTTAACAACGTTTAACATGTATATCATCACAGATTATGACGTAATATGTCTTTTTAGTCATGTGACATGTGTCCTGTCTTCCCTTAAAAGGAGTTGAAAAATTAATTCTAATCAGACTTAAAAAATAGCTTTTTGAATAAACAGTTTTCTTTTTTCTTAACCATTTTAATACTATTCATTAAATTCACAAAATTCTCAATACCAGTTTACTGTCCTCTTCCTGTGGGGGTGGCGTGGCTTCCTTTCTGGCTTGTTTGTTGAATTTCTTTTGTTGGGTTATCAGCTCTTGTAACCTACCACAAAAAAAGACTGCATTAGAAGGCTTAACACTTTAATGTGAAAAAAATGTAACAAAATTTACTGAAAAATATTATCTGCATTGTGATGTACTTGCAACTTAGGTATACAGTGCAATTCATTTCCTGGTTGAACACAAAAAACATTCATACTTGTTGAAACTTGAAAACACAGATCCATTTCTTTATAGCTACATGTTAATTATTGTAACAGTCAATATTTGAAATGAAGAGCAAAAGTAGCTTTATATGCTCATATACAGACTTAATACTACATCGGAAATGATCAGATGTAGATATTTGAGCATTCCAAATACCGTGGAATCATCAGTGTGGAATTGCACTGTGTAATTCATGATTAAATGCATCAAGCATAAAATAAATTAAGGATGTACTTGAGGTTCCAGTTGTGTATGGCATCCGCTATAAGTCGTTTTATTCTAACAACATTATCCTGCATTAGATAAAGCTGTTCTGTAATATCTGAAATAGAAACAATTCATTACTGTCCAATACAAAAAGTGAACTTCCATTAAAATCTTCAAGAAATGCTCATACAGATAAATGCACATGTACATGTAGTTTATCTTTTAATACATGTAATTGGTGTTGAACATAGATTTTATCTACTGTACCTCTAGTGTCAGTGCCACTGTCAATATCTACCCAGATATCTGCTAGCAACTGTCTTGTGTTATCCGCCAAGTCTTTTATTCTGCTTTTCTCTGTCTATAATAAATTAGAAATAAAAGAAATAAATCTGAGAAAACCATAATCATGACTAACGTAAATACAGTTAACATGCACTGATAACCTGCTCCTCATTAAATCAAGAAAAAATTTGTACACAAAAAAGAAAATGTCAGTGCTTGACAATGGTCTTACTGGAATAATGGCCTTGTAGTCTGTGATGAGTTTACTTAGGGTCTCATTATGGGCATCACAGTTAGTGTTCACAATGGTGGTGTGAATAGAAGCAAACATGTCTGTACATCTGCAAAACACCCAAAATTAGATATGAGGACATGATTCTGCTCAGTTTCAAAATCTTTTCAAATTTAATGGAAAGTTCTATGTGTACATATTGACCATCAGGATTTTGACATACATGTAATTGTACAACATACTTTGAAGTTAGGGATCTGACTTCATCTTTGAGTCTCGTCCAATGAGATTTTTGCATTCCATCTTCAATGCTTATGATTGGTGGAGGAAGAACAATTTCTTTTCTGCTTATTGGGTAGTATCTGAAATATTTTGTTTAAAAAAATATGCAACCCCCAAATTTTCATTACACATTGGATTCATGCCAAATAAACACAATATTACATGTCTAATGCAATTATTTAATTCATTTGAAAACTAAGATGATATCATCCAAATAAAATACATTTTACATTGACATAATGAATTTCAACTCTGATACATACTTGAAGGTAGCCACAATGTTTCTGTGTCCAAAGTACTGACTGAAGAAATGATGTAAGGAGTGACTACATGGCTCTGACCCCACCCTTCTGACAAAGGAGGCTGCATGGAATCGAAGCTCTAAGTATTTAGCAAAAGACATGTTCCAGCTGTCCATACTCATAGGAACAAGAGGTGTTGCCTACATTCATTGTAGAGAATCAATAGAAAATTAAACTTTCTTTTTAAATACCAGTATGCACAAATGGATTTTTTTCTTTACAAATGAAAGTTTTTACTGATCGAGATTTACTCTACATTTACTTTAAAAATATTAAAATTGGGAAGTGGTTACAAGAAATTTACTCTAAAGAATTGCTAGGATTCAATTCATGCTTTGTAGGTATAACACAATTTCCCCAACCTGTCTACATTTCCTACACCAGTTCCACATCATCAGGGCCTTCTCACCACCAGGAACACAGTTGGGAAGTTTTCTCAGGGAGATATAAATGGCACCATTGCTGTTAATGATCCTTCTAACATGGTCCAACATAGGGACATCACAGGTAGCTGAAGTACACACGTTGGGCTGACAGGAGTAGGATTCCCTATAATAGAGGAGTGTGTTCAATTAAATGCCATTTAATAGTCCATGTACCCGGTTATTAAAATGATCCCTTACAATAAATTAATATTGTGCTTGAAAATATTTTGCTTGTCAACACATTTACCTGAAACAGAACTTTTCAAGGAATCCACCAAGTGTTATGTCCTGGCTTCCATAAAATTCCATTGTAATTAATCTACAGTAAAAGTATTCACTTTGTGACAACATATAAAATGCAATAAGAGGACAAATGTATACAACATGGGTGAACTCACTGTTGCTTCATTTACATGCCACTGAAGCTTTTCTCTAAAACATTTTATCTATATGATTAAACCATCAGAAACCCAAAGAGCTTTGGTTCGGTCTACATTTCCACTTTTTGAATACATTGTACTTACTGAGGAGGAAGACAAGGCATGGGGTGGTTCTCTGACTTCTCAGAATAACTGCTGAGTAGAACCACCAATCTCTGATGCTGGGCAAAGTCCAGGCAATCAAGCTGACAAAAACAATTTATAAAGGTTAGCTGCCACCCATCGCAGGAGGTATTTTATGATCCAAAATATTTATCAATATAATTTTTTTTTAAAGGAGGGAAGTAGAGAACATTCCTTAATTAATTTGTGAAATACATTATGGTAATTCTTAAATCAACATCAAATTTTGTCACGATATAATGTAACAGCACTATAAATATATGACAAAATTCTAGCTAACTTGGGTTGAATCAACTTTACCATGTTTACTTTAATGTTCTTGCGTGTACATATAACAAAGTTTTACTAACCCCAAAATTCCTATTTTAAATAAATTCATATTTCTCAATGATGATCCATCAACATAATCATACCTTAGTAGGCGTCCTTTTGGGGCTTTCCACTTCTTTAGGTTTAAGTGTCCCATTCTGAGTGACAGCTTTATCACTAGATGGCACAGCAACTTTTTTGTCATAAGATATCACAGGTCCCTTGGGTAGCTTGTCATAGTTTAGTTTTAATCTCCCTCCTCTTGCTCTAAAGTCAGCCAGCATGTCCTGAATAAATAAATGTTTATAAAAGTAATACATTGTAATAAATTTCAGCACAGACTATTCTTGATTGGGAATTTTCAAGATTTACCTCTTTTCTCTTTTTCTGTTTCAAAAATCACATTTACAGGTAAATAAAAAAAATCATTTCCATATTGATTTATTGCATTTTTCAAGAATAGCCAAAACCATAAAATGACTTGCCTGTAGCATACATTACAAATTTACAAGGATATGTAAATCCTTAAAATAAATATTCTACAGGGTACACATGTTGATAAGAACATGACAAACACCTTCACACACTCACCTGCATTGACTTGTCAGTGATAGGGAGACAGAGCTGACTGACCACTAGAGGGTGGGCCTCTACCACCTCCACCCTGGACCACTCTAACACCGGCTTCTTCACGGGGGGCTGGTAGTCTATGTTCTTACTCTTCTTCTTCTCCTGTTGATTCTCCGACTCAAAGTACTGGGACCAGTAAATCTCCTCAGGGAAGAACTTCCTGTTATTGCACATAGACCCTTCCTCTGTCTCCAGATAGGGCAATTCATAATTGATGAATGGCGAACTGGAAAGAATGACCTCTTTTAAAAGTTTGTTGAATTTCTGACAGTGTTTCAGAGATTTCTCCTGGAGTGTGTGGGAGCTGTAGAAGATTGTCTCGTCTTTGTTTTTCTGGTAATTATACAGCGGATCGGATTGATCAGATATCTCCAGTCCCACAGGGTGTTTGGCAGACGATGGCCGACTTCCTCTGGTAAACATTTTATAACCTCCGTGATTCTCCGAGGTGTTTTCACTCACTTGATCTACAGGTACACCCACACTGCTGTCAGGCTGAATCACAATCCTGTCTGATTCAATGAGAACAGTTGGGCTTTCCTCTTGAATGATGACCACCTCTTCTGCCTTCTTTTCCTTTACATTCTCTGAATCTTTAGCTTTACTTGCATTGTCCTGATTTTCAAAATCCTGAATTTCTACAACCACCTCACTTTCTTTTATTTCACTAAAACTTTTCACCGTCTTCAATCCTTCCTCATTCATGCCCTTCCCTTTCCCCACATCACACATGTTAATCCCACTGGGAACCACAGGTAGTCCCTCCACTTCTTCCTGCCCCTCAGGAATGGGAACCATCTCGTCAGGGGTAGCCTGCTGCCTTGAGGACTGTGGCTGGGGGACCTCCATTGAGCCAGACAGGTCGTCCATACCAGGGGATACAGCATTGGTCTGGGCCTTATTGACTGGTAGAGCAAACTCATCCATACAGAATGAAATTTCCAGTTTGGAGTGGTAGGAGACAAACACCATCCACTTCATTATCTTCTTCAGCTGTGGATTTATAAATATTTGGTCAATATCAGTGCACAAGTACTGTACACAATATTGGTAGAGCACTCTTAGCATGCATTATAAATTATAGTCTCATCAAAATACATTCTCTTTATTCCAAAGTGGTGTTGATGTATTTATACCAGAGATTCATCAATACTTACCCTTTTAAGTTCACTAACAGTTCCCCCTCTCAGTGTGACTGTACATCCTAGATGTGTAGCACAGCCATCAAAACATGGCATGGTCTTTGTCTCACCTACAATTTCCAACACAAATCATAAACCATAACATCCTTTTACATTTCAAGATCAGACTACGAATTTCATGCATCCATATTTCTCTCTTTATATTACTGATAGTACAATGTATTTAACAATATTGTTCTGGTAAGATTTACCATGAGGGAGTGTGAAGTGGCAGAGCTTAAAGTTGTGACAAAAGCCTAAGATGATTGGTCCACTCACGATGCTATCAATTGATGGCACTATACAGGCTTGGGTAAATCTGGCTAGTCTTTCCAACACACTCTTTAAATTAAACACATGTGCATTTGAAAAACCCTTCAATATCAGTTAAGGTACAAAACTTATTGCTTACATCTGCACGTTAGCAGTTCGTACAGTAGATATATACCGGTATATGAATCAAATTTTGTGATTTAAATAAACAAGAGTTCTCTGATGAAACTATAGCTCTGCTTTAGGCAAGAAATGATCTGAATGCCTTCTTTTGGTCTGTTTATAATAATGGCTCATTTACACTGTATCTTTCGAAAACAAGAAGCCCATTTTTTTCATTGGGTGTGCTTATTTTGAGAAAAAAGATTTAAAATTGATTTTTTTGTCTTTTTAATTCATGTGGGTTTTTTTTACCTTACATTTAATCTTCATTACTTGAGGATGCTTGCACATACATGCCAACTTTTGAAAATTCCCATGGGGGATTTAGCGCGTGACGACAATTTTCAAAGCTCTAAATTCGCGACATTTTGTCGTGAAATTAAATGATAATGAAATGATTTTTTTTAAAATTTATAATATTTGATATCACTTATTAATACTACTAAAGGATTAATTTAACACAAAAAATTTAATTTAAAAAAAATTTTAAAAAATGTTTTTTTTCCGAAATATTTTTGCTAAAATAAGTGCATCCTTCATTAAAAACATGATTTTTTTCCCTACCAGGACACATAATTTAGTGAAAAATTGAAAATTGTACAACTTTTAAATCATTTTTTTCAAAGGCTAAAAAATATATGAGGTTTTGATACTGTAAAGTCCTGTTTCTGGAAACATTTTTGAGATTTTTTCATTTATATTTCAACTAATTAGAAATTCTAATAAGGTATTAGATTTACTGAAATTTATACCACCTATCTAAAAGAGAATTATTTTTTTTACAGTCATGAAATTTGTCAGGCTTGATGGTGCCATGTGGGTATTTCCTTAAGTCATGCACATACCTAAAAAATATTACTTTTGGGAGAAGGAAGGGAAAAGAAATTCTAATTGACATACACTTGATTGTTTCATCTTAATTTCATAATATTTTAACTGGCAAACTTTACAATAGTTTTCATTATAGGTAGATAAAATCAGCAGCTATGCTTTGTAGTTTTCTACTTTCGTTTTCAAAAAACGATCTCTTTGGATTCCGATTTTATAGTTTGATTAGTATTTCATTGTCTTTAATTTATGTTTTTAATATAATGACTAACAATTAACACGTTAATCTATGTGTTTCACCTTGCATACCCCTTAAAATTGACAAGATAATCCCCTAATTGCCCCAAGCTATAAGCTACTTGTATCTAGACAACTGCATGCGTTCAGGCATGAAGTGATTTCCTGTGGTTAATTAACATTGTTAGATAAACAATGAAACTTATCTGAGTGCATTGAATAAACAAGTCTGACATTGTTATCCCGATTGTCAAAATTCATCGGTAGGGAATCTTTTATAATCGGAAATTTTGGTGATTTTTTCAAATCGGGAAATTAGGGCAATTTTTCTTTCCCGATCGGGAAGGCGGGATGAAAGGGTAAAATCGGGAGGATCCCGCCTAAATCGGGAAAGTTGGCATGTATGCTTGCATAATTAAATGATTAACCAATGAAATTATAAATCAATAATCAAATTATGTACCTTAATAGAAGACTACTTTTAAAACAGATTTTGTACAGAACTGTTCACAGACAAACTGCAGATCACTAACACTTTAACAATGCTTGACTGTGCTTTTTTGGTCCTCAGTCAGCAGTCATATACATGTAGATTATGTTTAAAATTGAATTATCAGAGTAAATACCATTTTAACATTGAAGATAAGTGTGATGCCCTCCTGTAACAGGAATTCCTGGGCCAGGCGAGACACTGTGTTCTCCACTACCAGTATGTCTGGGCGGGGCTTCAGGGAGGCTATCTTAGTTATGTTGTTCCTCAAAAACTCCTCCTCCTGCGAAGGGAGTATGAAATTCTTCAAAATGGGATTTTTCAAAAATTCAAAAAATTCCATCAATTATTTAACAATGTCTTTCCCACAAGATTGTTCTAGTAAATTTTAATGCATATTTTTATAGTACCAAATAAAATCATGTTTACTTTTAAAATCTAGGTTTTTCTAAATTTCAAATATATTCAAAGGAAAGTAAGGTAGAACAAATGAAGTATTCAGCATAAAACATACATGTAAGTTATTATCATTAATTCTTTTAAGGAACTGGTTCATCTCAATGTATTTTCAATACCAAGATAAATTCTTGTTGTGAACTGTAACAAATCTGTGATTAACCTGTTATATTTGAAGCACTAGATGACAAAACTGTGATTTGTAATGTTAGAGGCACCAGAGAAAATTACCTGTAATATTTGAGGCTCTAGAGATGAGAATTTGTTAATCCTCCTCTGGTATTCAATAGAGCCCTTCATCAGTAGGATCTGGGGGTTGGTAATTTGACTGGCCATTTTTTTATGGGCAATATTTTTGGTGAACACCATCCCATGAATCATACATGTCTGTTCCTTGTTGCCTCCTGGGATCTTTGGGAGAAAAGAAGCTCTTTATATCATCAAATAAAATTCAAGCATGGTAGACTCATTCCATATATAACTGCAAAATAATTCCTTTACTAGATTTTATAAAAGTAGGGATGTCAACGAATAGTCGACTATTCGACTATCAGTCGAATGGACCAACTATCGAATAATGAAACGACATTCGATTATTTAATAAATGCAGAAAAAGGGGGTGATAAAGATTTTCTCAAAAATGATAAAGCGTCATTCCTCAAACCATTATAGTATGACGAATAAGAGCTTAAACATGGTCACAGTATATAAATGAATTTCCACATTGTACATATGGACAGTACAGTAATTACATTCCGCGATAATTATTTCTCAATTACCAACATTTTTCTGTTATTATAGTAAATTATGCAGCGCTATACTGGACTCTGAAAATTATTAATTTGACTTGTACCAATTATAAATTTATATGTTACCTCTAAGAATGTCCAAATGCTGTAGGAACACACCAGCGCCGTAAAGTTTTTGAACTTCGATAATCATTAAAACAATAACCTAACATAGTAATGTCATTTTGATAGCCGGGCTAATAATTCATTGAACAAGACCTGATGTGTGGATTGTGTGTGTTTACATCTCTCTTTTCCAATTATTTTTAATAAGCTTTAAAAACACCATGCTGATAATTCTCTGAGCGTACTAGATCGAAAGAATGTACAGTCCAATATTTATGAAATTCAATGTACGTGATTTACGAGAATTCATATATTTTAGAAAATTATATAATTGCTGGTGTAAATCTATATGATTTCATCATCTTATTTCTACTTTCGGTGATGAAATTTTTTTAAAAAATGTTCCGAATAGTCGACTATCGTTCGAATAATGCAATCGAATATTCGACTAAGGAAAATAAATATTTTGACATCCCTATATAAAAGCAAGTAAAACAAGTCATGAATACACTTAGAGTACATTGTACACGCACAATTATGTAAGTGAATGGTACCTTTTTGAACTTGATGTATTTCCTAATGTCCATGTGGTCATTCTCTACTCTCACATCAGGACAAACATAACGACTGATACGGTCAGCTGTGCCCAGTATGATGTCCAGCCAGGACTTGGACAGTCCCTCCTGTGTCAACATCTGACTGGCCAAATCTCGCAAGTGGTCTTTGTGGGCATCCCTGATTTAATTTAACATTTATATATAGATTAATTAATTTTCAATAAAATTGGCAAAATAAATAATGTTCCTAGATAAAATGTCCCAATTTTAGCACAGAATTAGACTACAAAATCTTCATGTTTTCTTGACCTTTACTTCAGTTTCATATACATTAACTACCGGTACAATCATTTCCTTTTAAAATGAGGCAGATTTATACTGAAATCAAAGCAGACCTGAGTTTTATGAAAGCTGCTTTCTCTCCATTTTCCTCTCTCAGTGCATCAATGTGCCTCCACCCTCTGTTCATACTGGACAGCTGTTCTGCTGTGACAGTCTGAGAACTGGTAAACATGGAATCTACAGAAGTACACATATAATCAATATGACAAAAAAAAGTGCACAGGATGATATACAGTAAAACCTTGTTTCTTTAACTGAAAGAGGCCAAGACGAAAGTTTGAGATAACAGGTATTATACAATGTTCAAACTGTATTAACACTGAAACATCCTTTACCTTGCAATAGAAACTTTTGCAAACTTATCGTTTGCTCCATTAATGATATCAAGAAAATGCCAGTCGAACAATACTAAATCTTTTATAAGGACAACACAATAAAATCTGACTACATGTACTGTAAAAATGACCTGATATCAAATCATCCTGGCCTCCTAGTCCCTCTAAGTCAGTCCTAGGTAGAGGTTCAAACTCCACACCATCATTGTCTGAAGTAAGATAAGAATATGGTCATAATAATAGTCACATTTTTTTCCATTTACAAGAGTCTTGAGAAATTTAAACATCTATTCCACCACTATACCTTGTTTAGAGCTATTTGTTCTATAATCCTGACTAACTGTAAAGGAACTCTTTTTCTTCAAGGCCCTTGGATCCTTAGATTCAGTGAAGTCTTCTGAAGCTGAAACTGCAACAAAATCATAAAAAATTCAATGGAAATTTTCCTTCACTGTCCTGGATCAACTGAACACTTTATAAAGCATATCCAGTTGAGCCTCGTTTATCAGGACGCTTTGGTTCCTAGTCGATTTGTCTGGATATGTGAAGCATCCGGATATCTGAATTACCAGTTAAACAAGACAAAATAAAGTTAAAAAATTCCGTTCCGATGAAAAATCGTCCGGATACTGAAGCATCCAGATATCTGGCATCCGGATATCTGAAGGTCCACTGTACAATTCTTTAGGAAACTTATGGAGTAATCTTCGAATTGCAATAATGGAAAGTAAAATTGTTTATTTAACAATATTTTTTACATTTCCACAACAGATACATGTACATATTGTAGTCAGATAATAAATGACTCACATTCTTCAATAGACATATCTGACTGTATGGATTTGAACCATTCTGGCTCCATACTCTGTTCTGAAGATTCAACATCTTTCACATCTATCTGGGGTGGATCTACGGGGGAGGTCTGGCAAAGATAAAAAATTTTCCAATAACAAAGAAATTCACACACCTAGTATTCATTATCAAATTGCTTAGACTAGCTCATTTTGCAAAATTATTTGAAACAATTCCATTCTTCTTCTAATTTCAACATATGGCCATTCTCTTTTCTACAATCTTTAGTTTGGTTTGATTTTGCTTTGATTACTGATGAGTGGTGACATATTTTATCATACAATGAGAGAATTGGTATTTGATACCTCTGAAGGCTTGTACAGAGTGAAATCATCATGAAACACTTTTGGTTGACCAGCAATAGTTTCTAGAAACCCAGCATCTAACAAAGCCTGTCCTATAGCAACAGCCTGTAATCTGTAAAAATGGTATAGTAAATCAACTATTTATGTATACTTCGTCTGACAGATTTCCTGTGTAATATTATACATCATGTTCAACATACTTATGTAAAAGGCGTTACCGAGAAGGATTGCTAATCATGCAAAATGATAGAAATAAATACATTTATATGTTTTCTTACCTTTGAGCCACCTTATCATTCCTCATTAGCCAGTCCACCACACGATTCCCGCTGACACAGTTTCTGTATGTGCTGAGTTTGACTCGGTGGCTCTGCATTTCTACACCAGATACGGGATCCAAAAGCTTTCGCCATAACTCTCGTAGCTGTGCAGAGTCCTAAATCAAGGGAAAGAAATTAGAATACCTGTACCTACCTCACGATATACTCAAGCTTATTTAAACAAAAACACAATTTTCACAGCTTTGATGAATTTAAGTATGTCTTAGTTCATGATTCATTTTGTATTACCTCCAGGATTTTAGGATCAATGGCATCGATGTGCTCCGTACAGAAGTCTGTCACTGATTCCTGACTGGTGAAGTTTGGGTTTATACCTCTAAAAAAATTAAGTTCACAAATGGCTAGTCTATTTTACTAAGCTTTAAAAACTTTTATGTTCAATATAATCATCTACCAACTACCAAAAGTTATGGGAGCTGAGGAATGATTAAGATAGAAAACCTCCCCTTCATGAGTTAGCTCTGTCATGAGGACATCTGTACTTACCTTAAGGAGCCTTGGTCTGTGGATAATCTGCTCCCTTTGGTGCCCCAGATCTGGTGAGAAGACTGCTCTATTTCAGTGGAGTTACCCAGTTCATCACTCTCTACATGCATGTTTCCTGTGGGTTCTGTCTGCAAGGCACTGAGAGCCACCTTACCGCAGTATGTACAAACACGGATACCACCTATAACAAGTACATAAAGTATACCACCTTATCACAGTATGTACACACATAGATACCACCTATAACAAGTACATAAAGTATAGCCACCTTATCACAGTATGTACACATACGGATACCACCTATAACAAGTACATAAAGTATAGCCACCTTTTAATATCACAGTATGTACACACATAGATACCACCTATAACAAGTACATAAAGTATAGCCACCTTATCACAGTATGTACACACACAGATACCACCTATAACAAGTACATAAAGTATAGCCACCTTATCACAGTATGTACACGCACAGATACCACCTATAACAAGTACAATAAGTATAGCCACCTTATCACAGTATGTACACATATGGATACCACCTATAACAAGTACATAAAGTATAGCCACCTTATCACAGTATGTACACACATAGATACCACCTATAACAAGTACATAAAGTATATGTCGCTCGGAGCGGTGCAGACCGAAAAATCTTGGCTAGTGTAGATGTGTGCTCAATGTACTCTAGTATTTTTTTCTACCTTTATAGCCTATGATGCGTCCTGGTAGTTCCTGATTACAGCATCTACTACAGAATATCTGTCCACACACTCGACAGTGATGCCGCCGTCTAAAGGTGGTGAATCGGTCACCACAATCATAACACTCTCTGGAACTGCTGTCAGGCATCCAGTACTGCTTAAAGTCACTGTCCTTATATGCTTGAGGGGTCTGAAAATATATTAAAATTTTACAGAAAATTTATGTCATTTTTTAATGTTATTTTTTGTTTCTACTATTAACACTTGCTACAATAAGATTGCAATTTTTGTTCAGCTACTGCTTTTTCAACCAGTATCTTTCTTTTTTTTTTAAATAACTAACTCAGAACACAGAAAATAATAAAACTTTTCACTGACCACATTCCTCCCCTCCAGGATTTTACTGAGGCGAGTGAGAACACTGGATCGAGTTCTGTTGGCCATTTGCTGCATGGTGATGGATGTCTGTCGAGTATACTCACTGCCTGAGGATGCTCGACTCCTCCCACTGTCCTCATCACTCCCTCCCTCTGTAAAAAAAACAATCAACACTCACTAAAATGCCAACACCCTAAATGTATCCGTGTCTCAAGCTATCCTAAGGGTAATCTAAAATTTATCAGTAAATTGTGGATTTCCTTAGTTTATAAATTTCTTTCCAACAAGGTACAAATTATTTAAAAGATGGAAACTTCAATGAAAATTTAAAAATACATCTTGAGGAAGAATAGCAGTTTTGATACTAGGGTGCTCAGAACATCTTTAACAAGGAAATTAAACAACTGTTTAGTGCAATTTGACATTGGAAACATTTTAAAGGTAAATGTATAAGGAAATTAAAGAGCTCGGTTCACTTTATGCATAAAATGGCCCTGTTGATATAACAATTAATTGATTAACACTTGTTTTTCTATTTGAAGTATCAAAATAAAATAGAGACTTTGTGATTTCATTTCTTATTAAAGATTTTCTCCTGGGAGTCCAGGTCGTGGACAACTGGCGTAATAAAATTGCAATATTCTTGAATTTTCGGGTAAACAGTTATAATTGAGTACTTTCAATGAAGAAAAATAATATCACCGCACTCTCTGATCTAAAAAATAAAACATGTCTTTTAATACCCAGAAATAGTTCTATCATGTAGTAGTTGCACATTTTAGATCAGAGGTTGCGCTCTATATCAAATATATAAAAATAGCTTTTAAAATTGGCCGTTTTTGTATACTTTTTCAGAATATGAGGAAATTGACGCATTTCGTGACGTCATAATGCATTGACTAACCAAAAAATTACGTCTTCTTTATAGACACGCAGTCACCAAAGATCTAAGTGATATTTCAAATGCATTGTTAACTAAAACTATGCAGTTTCAGTTTTTCAAAAATTCACAGGGCCAAATAAGGCAAAAGTGAACCTTGTTCTTTGATTTTTTGCATAATACCGGTATATATCATGCTGACAACTATTTCGAGAACTAATAACTCTGTAACAAATACAGTGAAATATTAAATTAGTTCTTAAAACAACAGACTAAAAGAAAGTTTAATAGTAACTAGAGGAACTGTGAGCACTGACCTCACTTAATGATACCCCCACCTCCCAAATGATTATAATGGCAAAGTTCATAATTTGCTCTGAGAAACCCAAAATAAGTTTGAGATCAAACAAGTAAAATAAGAGGTACACAATGGCATTATATAATAAAGAATATGTGAAAGTATCATTAAAATTCATTCAGTGGTATAGGAGGAGTTGCAGTTAAGAGATGGTACCCTTCAAAATTATAGAAAGAATGTCTGAATCAATGTTTGGTTACGGGAAATTCGAAAACCAAACTAGTATCTGATCAACAACTAAAATAAGAGGTGCACAATGGCACTATGTAACAAAGATTTTGTGAAAGTTTCATTAAATTTAATTCAGTGGTACATGTATATTTAAGGTGGTATGCCACACCAACTTTTTATTTTATAGATCTTTGACTCATCCTTTTTAAACAATGGTTTCAGCATTGAAAGGCTGATATTAGCTCTTAATTATTTTATATGAATTTTTTTGTATTTTTTCAAAGAAAGTGAAAAAAAATATTCATATTCAAATAAGTTGTTTTCGAACTAAAAGTTTGCTGTAAATGAATGCATCATATGAATATCTAATAAAACATGTAAAGAAAGGCTGGTAAGACTTTTAAATTTTTTTTATAAAAAATTATTTATGAAAATAAAACACATTATTTGTGAATATTTTTTAAACCTATGGTTAAAAACACCATAAAACTAGTCACAACTGAGGACAACATGTTTGTCAATCATATTTTAAAAAAGAAATTGAATCGAAATTGAGAAATTTTAAAGAAATTATTTTTTTTAATATTTGGACCTAACCCCATCAAAATTAAACTGATCCCGATCAAAATTAACACAAAATGAATAAAAATGCTAATTTATTGCTTCTTCGTGTATTTACAATGAAGAAATCTATTTTATTGTCAGGTTTAATAATGTTTTAACCCTTATTACACCTAATCAGACTAGTGTTCTTGGGAAAATGTTATTTATTTTCAATAATTGTACAATTATGGTTGGGATCGGTTTAATTTTGATCGGGATTGGCCAAAATTAAAAAAATTAATTTCTCTACAATTTGGCCATTTCGTTTCAATTTCTTTTATAAATATGATTAATGAACATGTTCTCCCCAGTTGTGACTGGTTTTAAGAAGATTTTAACCACAAGTTTAAAAAATATTCACAAATTATGTGTTTTATTTTCATAAATATTTTTTTATCTAAAAATTTTTAATATCTTTACGGCTTCTCTTTACATATTTTATTAGGTATTCATGTTATGCATTCATGTACAGCAAAATTTTTACAACAAAGCATCTAATTTGGATGTAAATAATTTTTTTCATTTTCTTTGAAAAAATACAAAAAAAATCATATACACTGTAAAATAATTGAGAGCTAATGTCGGCCTTTCAATGCTGAAACCATTGTTTAAAAAGGTTGACTCAGAGATCTATAAAATAAAAAGTTGGTGTGGCATTCCTCCTTAAGAGGAGTTGCAGATAAGAGTTGGGTACCCCAAAGCATAACAGATGGACGGACGTACAGACGGATGGACATACAGATGGATGGACATCCTGATCACTATATATCCTCCCACTTTTCAAGTGGGGGGGGGGGATGGGTATAAAAAAGAAAATTGGTATTAAGGTTTATTTTTATGTAAATTAAGTAAATAAATATTTCTTTTCTATTTTCCTTTGACTATAAGTGTGGTTTGTAGCTTTTTGTAGTGTTGGGGAGGGAGGGGGCTCAGCAAATAAATACAACAACCAAAATTTAAATAACACAGCTGTATATCAGATAACTTGCTATATTTACCATTATCTGTTTGTTTCTTGAGTGATTCTGGGACTACTGTTGGAAGAGTCTTCTCCCTTTCTACAGACACTTCACGCGAGCTGCTGGATGACTTCGAACTTTCCTTATCATCTGAAGAAGATAAAAGAAATTAGAAAATCCAGCATGAAAACCTCAACATGATATAACAAAAATATCTAAAATATGTATTGTACAGGAGAAGAAAATTTCAAAAAAATCTGAGTAATTCAACTGGTCATTTTTACCAGTAAATTAATAAAGAGGACCATGGGCCACAATGTTCATCTGAGTCACATTAGTCCTGCTTTTAATGGGGTAAAAAATTACACTTTTCCCCTTTGTATTCCTTTAAAAATGTTTGACCCCATATCATAGTCCCACCCTTTCCACAAGTAGGCATATTTGAGCAAAACTGAATACCTAAGAATTTTTACATTTATAAAAATATCAATAATTATTGCTGGAATGTTCTTAAAACGAAGATTTTTTGATCATTTATTGTGACTGTGCTCATCCCTGGTGCCTTATTTAAGCTAACTACTGGTAGAATCTGCACTACCTGAGAATGCTAACATGTTTATATCACTAAACCTGGCCAATATATTCTTAAAAACGAGATTTTCAACACTGCACTATCTGAGATGCTTACATGTTTATATCTGAAATGAAAATTTTAAAGTTTATTCATCTTAACATTCCTGTTTACAGTTTTGATCATTTATCATGACTCTGTTCTGCTCTGGGAAAGGAAGGCTGGGGTTGATTTTAACAAAATCAATTATGATTTACGTCCTCTTTATATTCCACTGTAAATAATGCTCCCCTATTACATTCCTACCTACCCCAAGGATCCATGATTTAAACAAACTTGAATCTACACTAATAGTCTATGTCAAATAGCTTTCATATATACTCTGGTATAAGTTTTACCTTTTTTCCAATGCTTAATTAACCTTCCTTTAAAAGAGAGCAATTCTTCATTTGAACTAACTCGAATCCCCAGCTTTGTGGCAAGTTTGTATGAAATTGATACATTATTTTTAAGGAGATGTGGAGAAGAAGTAAAATTTGTAAAAAGTTTACAGACTACCGGTATACACAGACAGCTGGACAGACAAACGTCAAGGCACCTTTTGATCAGACAAGCTCATTTGAGCACTTAACCAGAAAACATAAAAAATTGACATGATAGTTGACCTCTTTGTGTCCTTTTTAGAAGCTTATACAGGAAACCGGAGGATTGTTGTTCTTCAGAACTCAGAGGTCCAAAGGTTGTAAGTGTGGTGGGTAGTGGATCCCACTGTGACATGGTGCTAGGATTGATGAAAAACTACAGCCATTTCCTGAAGAAAAAAAATAAAATATACAGATGAGTATACAATTTACAGTAATTACCCCTTCTAAGGTCAACATGGTAAAATAAGGATCCTAAACCTGCTGTACAAGGTGACATGACCAAGTGGAAGGCTACAAATTTAGACCTGTGTTCAGTGTTTATAGCCTTTGAGCATTCAGGGATATTCTGGTGCAAGGATATATAATTTCATCCATAAGATTGACCTTCATATCACACATGCAGTGAATTCAAACCTCTGATGTAATCATAATGATCAACTCCTTACTCTGTGACTCTTAAGACAAGTAACACTGTCTGACCACTGAGCCATGTGGTTAATTGCCATTGCATATAGTGTCACTGTGCAAGTATCCTACAGTCTGTTCCCATTTGACTTTTACATAGAATGTCTGAGAAAAAAAATATGATTTTGCAAATTTTGTTCAAAAATGTTCAATACAAATGTGAATACCAGTATATCATAGAAAAAAATTTATTTTAAAGTCATAGAACCCTTGGGGTAGGGAACAGGGTGAACAAGATAATTGATTCGGCTCATTATGAAGTATCTTGCTCTCCGCTTGAGAAAATTCAGACAGAATGAGATAAAGCAGAAAGCTACAGATCCAAGTTTGGTAAAATCCATTGATTTACACCACAGATTTTTGTCACTCGCTTTGGCTAGTATATCTTCATTTTGTACTTGCTTCTGCTTTAAGAATGGTATTCAATTATTAACTATATATTTTACTGTTATTCCTAATACTTTATTTACCTTTCAAATGGTTCCAAAGGCTATCTGGGACTTAAGTATCAAGAATAATGAGTAAAACATATGGAAATAGTAGAAATTGCAACTTCCGTTCGTTCGGACAATTGAAATGATGAGTCGCAAGTGTTAAACATGAAAATTCTCAGGACAGGAACTACAATGGGACACAAATCAGAGATGCATCAATCACTTAATAATCTCTGAAGATATAAAAACCTTCACTTCCATTCAATAAGTAACTTTCATCTTTATTTTTTGAGGATTTCCAATTGAGGTGTCGAAAATCACCTGTCAAATTTGCCAACCTTTCCTGGATATAATTTTTTATAGAAGCCTAGTTTTAGCTTAATTAAAATTAGGAATTTTCAGTTTAATACTTTGTGAATATGTAACAGAAAAATATCTTATTTTAAAAAGTCAAAGAACCCTTCCCGCCCCCAAGCACCTGTGCTTTAATTAATATATTATAAAACTAGTTCAAGGCTAGGACCCATATCAAGAACAGCTGAAGAGATTGTGTCCAGTCTGTTCATCTATGATCTTCTGATACAGTTGAAATTATTTAAGTAGGTATAATGTCTTCCAATGGAAAATTCATTAAGTGTTATAAACAAAATATCCTTATACTGAGTGTATTCTGCTTGGTAGCCTTGAGAAGTCCAAGTTGTAGCCTGTAGGGTGCTTTTCAAAATGAAACAATTCTACTGTACACTGCAGCACAAAGACATCACCATTAGTTTACAAACTCAACATTTGGGCAAATCTATACCTTAAAAACAAATGGCCATTTTTACATTATTGATATTTAAGCTGAACCATAATCATTTATAGTTCGTTCTGTTCACATGTCATTTAGTCTCGTCTGTCATAAGGTTTTCCTCTACAGCGCCATCTGTAAACATTATTGGTTTAAAATAGAATAAAAATTATAAATCGGATTTTCCGGAAATATTTTTTTTCTCAAGATGGCAGATGTCACAGTCGAGCGTATTTTTACCATTTGCAGAACATTGAGCATTCCATTTCTATAATTCTGAAAATTAGATAGTCTGTTAAAAACTTTAAACTTTTTTATTACTTTTGATTAAAAGCTGAAACAAGATGTGTTTGTGAAACACGTACTAAATGCCCCAGTATGGCAACAGCGAAGGTTATAACCTTTCTCAAATGCAGATCAAATATGTTGGTACCTAAAGTAAGTCCTTTTCACAAGAAATACAAATGTGAAATATAAATCCCTAGCACCACCTGTTCAAAGGTTAGGACCAAGGTTAACGTTTTTAATGGCATGACAAACTCTGGGGTCAAGGTCAAAGGGTCAAGGTTGTTGGTATTTAAGGCCTTGTCTCAAAGATTACATACGGGAAGTATGAAAGTGCTGGCCCTTACCGTTCAAATTTAATTACAGCCATTTTAAAATTTGTAAAAAGTCTGTCAAACTCCAATTAAGGTCAAAGGTCAAAACTGTTGATATCCAATGAAAGGTCTTGCCACAAGGATTACATATGTGAAGTATGAAAGCTCTAGCACTTACTGTTCAAAAGTTATGGCCAAGGTTAAAGTTTGTAAAAAGTAGGTTGAAATCCAAGGTCCAATGAAAGGTCTTCTCACAAGGATTACATATATGAAGTATAAAAGCCCTAGCCCTTACAGTTCCAAGCCAAGGTTAAAGTTTTTTTTCGTAAGTACGGAAATATCCAAAGTCACGGTCAAAATTGTTGGTTTCAAATGAAAGGTCTTGCGACAAAGAATTGATATTTGAAATATTAAATTCCTAGTATCTACCGTTTAAAAATTAGGACCCATATGTAATCTTTGAGACAAGGCCTTTCTTTAGCAACCAAAACCTTAACCCTTTGACCTTGACCCCGGAGTTTGTCCTACCTTTAAAAATGTTAACCTTGGTCATAACCCTTGAACAGGTGGTGCTAGGGTTTTATATTTCACATTTCTATTTCTTGTGAAAAGGCTTACTTTAGGTACCAACATATTTGATCTGTATTTGAGAAAGGTTAACCTTCGCTATATTGCCATACAGGGGCATCAGCGTTTCACAAACACATCTTGTTTTTTTTACTATAACTGCTTTTTCCCCTATAGGTTTGAACTTTTATTGTGGTCCCCTCTACCCCCCTCCCCCCTCTGGAGTCATGATTTTAACAAATATGCATCTACACTATACCTGGGGATGCTACCATAAAAACATAACCAATCATGACTTTGCTGTTCTTGAGCATGTTGATAAGATTTTCCCTATATATTCCTATGTAAAACTTTGATCGTCCATTGTGGCCCGCCCTAACCCCAGGGGACATGATTTGAACAAATTTTAATCTGCTCTACCTGAGGATACTTCCATATATATATGACTAACCATGACTTTGCTAATCTCATTCAGATGAATTTTAATGATATCTTCCTATTTATTCCTATGTAAAACTTTGATCCCCCATTGTGGCCCCATCTTACCCCCCCCCTCCCGGGATCATGATTTATACAATGTTGAATCTACACTACCTGAGGATGCTTCTTTATAAATATTGTCGTTTACTGATTTTTATTTGAAAATTAAAATAAGTACACAACTTGTACTTATTTTAATTTTCAAATAAAAATCAGTAAACGACAATATGACCAATTATGACTTTTCTGTTTCTCATCGGAAGATTTTAAAAGAGTTTCCCTATATACACCTATGTTAAAAACTTTGACCGCCCATTGTGTCCTCACCCTTCCCCTGGGGGTCATGACTAAAATAATCTTGAATCTTCTCTACCTGGGGATACTTTTATATAAATAAAACTAATCATGGCTTTGCTATTCTCGAGAAGATGTTTCAAGATTTTTCCTATATATTTCTATGCAAAACTTTGATGGTAGGGTCAATGATGGTCGCGCCCTACCCCCGGGGGTCATGATTTAAACAAACTTGAATCTCATATACCTAAGGATATTTTCACATAAGTTTCATCTTTCCTGGCCCAGTGGTTCTTGAGAAGAAGATTTTAAAAGATTTTTCCTATATATTCTTATGTTAAACTTTGATCGTCAATTGTGGCCCCACCCTAACCCTGGGGGTCATGATTTGTACAAACTTGAATCTACACTACCTGATGATGTTTCCACATAAGTTTCATTTTTCCTGGCCCAGTGGTTCTTGAGAAGAAATTTATAAAGATTTTTCCTATATATTCCTTTGAAAAAATTTGATCGGTTATTGTGGCCCCGCCCCCGCCCCGGGGGTCATAATTTGAACCAACTTGAATCTACACTACCTGAGGATGTTTCCATATAAGTTTCATTTTTCCTGGCCCAGTGGTTCATAAAAAGAACATTTTTAAAAGATACCATTATTTTTTCACTAATTCTTAATTATTATCTCCCCTTGAAAGAGGGTGAGGTCCTTCATTTTGATAAACTTGAATCCCCTTCACCCAAGGATACTTTGTGGCAAATTTGGTTGAAATTGGTCTGGTGGTTCTTGAGAAGAAATCGAAAATGATGTGTAAAGTTTACAGACAGACGGACAGACAGCTAGACTGACGCCGGACAAAATGTGATCAGAGAAGCTCGCTTGAGCCTTTTGCTCAGGTGAGATAAAAACTCTTACTGTGGCCTTCATCTCGACATTTAGATTTATCGACAACGTACTGCCGATCAGTTAACAATGGTAATTTCCATACCTATGTCAATACGATATATCCTGGTGAGCTTGAAAGATACCACGGAGTCTGACACAATTGTTTCATACTTGGATATTTAACTTAAAAAAGACATTAATGGTAATCTAACAACCAAGCTCTATGATAAAAGTGATAACTTTAACTTTTCTATCGTCAGCTTCCCTTACTCATGCAGCAATATACCTTCATCACCTGCATACGAAGTTTATATCTCAGTTGATTTGATGTACGCAAGAGCATGCTCTAGATCTAAGTATGAAAAAATTCTGAAACGAGAAAAATTATTGACAAACAAATTGATTAAACAAGAATATCAGCAGTCTCGTTTGAGTCATCAGTTCGTAAGTTCTATGGTCGATACAATGACCTTTTCCAATTTATCATTTAGTCAAATGCTGACTGACGTTTTTCATACTAATTGTTAGTCCATTATATATACACTGAATTGACGATGGATTTTCCCGTTATTTCCCGATCTTGACAAGGAGCACACGGCGGGTGTGACCTGTCGGCAGGGGATGCTCACTCCTCCATGGCACCTGATCCCCCCTCTGATGATATGGGGGTCCGTGTTTGCCCCTGATTGGTGCTGTTTTATAGACTTTTGATTTTGGATACTGTGAATGATTCATGTATACATGTAATGTGCTGATTGCACGGACCACGGATATGCAACATGTATCATATTAAGTCGATGCGATTATTGTCGGCGGACAAGATGAAGCTAATAGTGATAATTCGCAAGAACAGTAATGGCTACGATTTGACTTAGACAAATTTAATGAATTTTCTTAATCAAACATAGCAAAATTTACTTTGAATAAGAATTATTTCATAAGACGCATACCCCCCCCCCCCAATCTGCTTACCCATCAATCACAATGCAAAATTATCTTTAGAATATTAGTATATGAAAATTGTTGATTCACTTGCAGCATACTTACTTTCTGTAACAAGATCAACCAGGTTGTGGGAATCAGTCAATCACATTCAGATCCATTGTCTCTAATTTACAGACAAGTGTGTTTAATTTTTTTTTTAGTAAAACAAGAAAAATTTTATGGACCATAGGTATTTGGTGTGTATTATTATTGTTTTTAATATGTATAGCTTTGTTAATACAAGTATACACACTCAAACTTTAACAGTATTACTGGAAATTGGGGCAAAATATTAGTTCTGGAAGAAAGAATTAATGGGGTCCCCTTAGTGTAGAGCTCATACCATGAAAAGTAATGCGTGACCATATAATTTTTTTTCAGCTTATTCTTTTTCTTAAATATGTTATTTAGTAAAAGAAAACAAATTTTCGAAGATTGAGTCCATAGTTTTTTGTTGTTGTTGTTTTTTTTTTTTTCAAATGACCGAGATTGACCTGTGAAGCATATTTTCTCATACTAAATGTTGAACGTTAGCCCAACAAAGTGCAAATATTTATATTAATTCGTGCAAAACAATGATTATATATGGTTTGTAAACAGGTTTCTACTCTTTTTTGTGTATTAAAGTTGAATATTTAGACTTTAATTAATTTATATTCAACAAAATCTAGGTGAGGTAAATATCAGTATTTTATTTTCGGGGTATATACTCCGAGAGGCAATAGCGGAAAAGTAAACATGTTGACATATAATTTTTCTCATGTCTATCCGTTGCTGGGATCTATGTCTATCTTATAAAAGCATATATTTAGGATTGAGCCCATTTAGTGCCGAGTGTAGAACTACCTTAATTAATTAAAATGATTATAAAAATTTTGTAATTTTTCCAAAAATTTTTATTCGCATTTTCTGAAAATTTAAATTGAGATTCACTAATTTTCCCTATATGATATGATTAACTCTAAAGATGAAGTTTGAAGAATTTCGTGGGTAAAAACACGTGCATTACTTTGAGAATTCAGAAACAATTTTGTAAGCATTTTCAATTAGTCCATGCCTGATTTTCAAAATATTGGGATCGGCGATACTTGAAAGTTGGAAACGTCAAGATTAAAGTTATAATTTCCATCTTTTGGAATGCCAAGATTCCCTAGAGTATTTGACAAATTCTAAAGTCTTAACAGCCAATTTAAATAGTTGGAATTACCAAAGTTGGAGAAACCAAGTTTAAAGTATGAAATACCAACTTTTAACAGCCAACTTTAAAATAGTTGGAATTACCAAAGTTGGAGAAAAAAAACAAGTTTAAAATAGGAAATACCAACTTTAAAGTTTTAACAGCCAACTTTAAAATAGTTGGAATTACCAAAGTTGAAAAAAAAACAAGTTTAAAATAGGAAATACCAACTTTAAAGTTTTAACAGTCAACTTCAAAATAGTTGGAAAAACCCAGTTTAAAGTATGAAGTACCAACTTTAAAGTTTAAACAACCAACTTAAAATAGTTGGAATTATCAAAGTTGGAAATACCAAGTTTAAAGTATGAAGTACCAACTTTAACGTTTTAACAACCAACTTAAAATGGTGGGAATTACCAAAGCTGGAAAAGCCAAGTTTAAAGTATGAAATATCAGCTTTAGAGTTGAGAAAGCCGACCCTAAAAAGTTGGAAATAATAGCTTTTAAAGTTGGAAAAGCCAAGATTTAAGTTGGAAATACCAACTTTATATTTGGAAAAGCCAGCATGCAAGTTGGAATCTCTTACTTTGAAGTTAAAAATAGTTGGAATTTCCTATTTTTCAGTTAGAAAAACTAAAATAAAAGTTGGAAAAGCCAACAGTTAAGTTGGAATATCCAATTTCCAACTTTAACCTTAATTTGGAAAGGCTAACTTTAGGCTCAACCCGTTGGAATTCAGTCAGCTTCCGTAATGGTGAATTGCTTCAAATGTACGTGTAGAATGAAAGTATGTTGTATTTTATTTTCAGATGTACACTTTTTACCTTAACAAATTGTTTGTCTTCATATTATTTGAGATGAATAGGGATTTCTATTAAAAAATATATATATTTCCGAAATTTTTCCACTGATAAATTATCAGTTTTTGATTGTTTTTTATATATACGAAAAGGACAAATAATCATAGTATTAAAAAAGAAATAATTTTAATCGAATTATTATTTAATCATACCACAGAAAAAAGACGAACTTCTTTCCCATGAGAATGTACGAATGCAACATACCCACGGTTCATAAATTTTTCCAATTTTATCAGATCATTGAATTCTAATGTATGAAGAATTTTGATTGGTCCCCTTTCATCCAATCGCGAATTATCTCACTCCTTGATGGATGCGATTACTACGTTTGTGTCGAGGTGCGCCAGTACATTAAAATTTGACTTTTTGTGGGATAGAGCCGCCAAAACGACGAACTCCAATGTGAGAATCTTTAAATACATGTAATTTTACATACTGTTTAAAATATTTAATTTTATGTCAGTTACAATTGTCAGTAAATGAGCATTTTCAGGATATAAATACACTATAGCCGCCATTTTGGCATGCGTCTGGTATCAAAACTACCGAATAAATTCACCCCTCGAGAACTTAAAAAAGGGAGAAACATAAATTATAGTTTAAATATAACAAATATAACTATTGGTTGTGCTGTTTTATTCGAAACGGGATATTTGTTTTCGTACCATTGTTCATTTCACTCGTACAAAACTAGCTGCAGATCTGTAGCTATCCGAAAAAAATATATATTGATAGACCGGATAGCTACAGTGCCACCCATTGAAAAAACTATTGAATATTTATTGCACACAAAAAAGTACGCTCGGTTCTTGATTATTTCTTCCAAATTCTTACCTCAATTTCAAAAGATGGAAGATTTAAAAAAGTTTCTCTCTCCTCTATCAAGTACACTCGTAGTTGACATCTGAACGAAGCATATTGGACCGAATTATCTTTGAAACCAAAATGGCAGTTTTTATAATCGAAATGTTCGATGATTACAATATCAGGGTCAGGAGGACTATTAACAACAATTATGACGAATGTTTTGTTGAGGAAAGAGTCAAAGAATATGTTAAAAACACACGGTTAGTAATATTTTGAGATTACAGTTTAAGGAACATGGAGAAATAAATCGAAAACCGAGCGCACTTTTTTGTGCGCAATAAATATAAAGTTTTTTCAATGGGTGGCACTGTAGCTATCCGGTCTATCAATATATATTTTTTCAGATAGCTACAGATCTGCAGCTAGTACAAAACATGACGAAATGCCCAATGAATATTGATCAGTCGCAATGAACATCTTTTGATAAATAAACTGTGTACTATCTTCACCCACATGTGTTTATATATATATGCCTTACTGTAATTCCCCTATTGCTAATAGAAATTAAGTGAAAAAAGACAAATGATAGAAGGAAGATGGGTGGGTGTGAGAGATAGTGCAGGCAAATTTAGGAAGCAGAGTATGATTCTTAGCAGGTCCAGCACAATACTGTATTGTGCTGGACCTGCTAAGAATCATATTCTGCTTCCTAAATTTGCCGTTATACCCCGATAAAGGTATATAGCTTGATAAAGCTGTTTAAAATACCTTGATCAAGGTATTTTATGTAATGAAAATTCAAAAAAATTCTTTAAAAATTAAATACTGGAAATCAAGTTCTGAGTTTTTGTCAGTGTGTCTACTCGTGCATGAAAAACACTCTGGTATCAAAAAGAAAGCATAAAATAACGTCTCCTCACATGACATGTTTTTATACTGATTTGTTTGTGTTTGAGTACTTTACATGCATGGGTGAATTTACTGACAACAACTCAGAACTCGACTTTCAGTAATTAATGTTTAAAGAATTTTTTTGAATTTTCATTACATGAAATACCTTGATCAAGGTATTTTAAATACCTTGATAAAGCTATATAGCTTTATCAAGCTATATACCTTTATTGGGGTATTGTGCTGGACCTGCTTAGACTGATAGAGAGTAGGGCAAGAGGAAAAATATGGTAGTAAGATAGAAAGGGATTGAGATCATCAGATGACAGAGAATGACGATAAATAATCAGAGTCCTCTCACTCTGAGAATATTGAATTTAAGTTTTGGTAGCAGATGGTCTCATAATTATGCCCAAATAAAGTTCTTATGCCAAAATGCTCGTTTCCTGTCACCCGACTTATGCTAGTTTTTACCCTACAACCCTAAAAGTTTTTTTTATATTTTCATTTTTGGGGGGGCTTTTTTCCTGAAATACTGAAGTCAACTAACAATATTTACAGAACTAATACATCACAGGTGTACAGGATGCCATTACTTTATAAATCTTTATTTAACAAACTTGCTTTGTAAACTTTTATCATACTGTTATCTTGTTATTACATGCTGTATGTTCTGCATTCATTGAGTCAGGGCTCTCGATTCTCTATAATTGGGGCCGATATTCGGCTCCATTCCCAACGTGAAAAAGGTACCTTTTTTCCCAAATTTAAGGGTAAAAATTCCCAATTTATGATTGCTTCAAATTCATTACTGTAACAAAAAAGCATATCTTTGACAGTCGTAAAAGCACCATTAAGATATGAAGGAAAGACGTTTGTGTTATGAACTGGTAGTTTGTTTATATGCTGGAACCAGTTTAGTATGAAAACGAAAGTCGTCTGTAGTAAAGTAGTCATTCACAACATGTCGAAGAATGTGAAGATCTATGATGTCAGGGCTCGAAATTAATGGAAAATACTCTTTGAATGAGAATTAAAATAAAAAATTGCGAGTTAAAAGCGACCTGTGTTCGCCACCTTTTGTGAGAAAAAAAGGTCTTGTAAAAAATTCAGATTACCAAGACTGAATGAGAAGCACTAGGCCTACAGGTATTTTATTCACTATTTTGCTATTAGATTCCCTAACAATTAAAAAAAAATAGGTACCATGCTCCTACAGTTTATAAATCCCCATAATCTTATCCATTTTGCAGCGCTACCTGTCTTATAATTTACTTCCAAAAACGATTGTTTTTTTTAATCCGAATTTCCTCCACTCCTTGGTAAATACAATCAAATACATTGTAACGTTAGATATTCCATTAAATTATTTACGATCTCTAAAACAACTTGAGTAAGAAAGTTATGTAATTTTCCAAAAAATATATCCCCAGTGTATTAAATGATTTAATTTTAAATTTATAAAGATGATTTTTTTTATTTAAACAACTGATTTACTATATTATCTGTTCAGATTTCATCTGTAATGAAACGGCCTAAATGCTTCTAAGAGGTTAAATATTATTATTTTTTTTAATAGATAATATGAATCACTATAAGGAGAAAAAATGCTAGGAAAAGTTCAAAATTACAATTTGATAGTAAAAATAAATCTGCTGATATTTACTACAGTGGTCAAAAAGTTAAGTTTGATCCCTGAGGTACTGTTGTCAGTGTAGAAAAAACATTTCTACTAAGAGCAAGACAATGATGTAAGTTTAAATTATGACTGGTAAAAATTTCCCAATTTTTATAAAAACGTCGCTTTTTTCCCAATTTCAATGGCCCCGGCCCCAGTACCAAAAATGGGTGTGAGAGCCCTGTGAGTTTTGAATATAAAATTTTTTTCCTATCTACCTACCCTATTTTTTTGGTCAGGTGACAGGAAACAAGAGTATATATATTTTTTTGGCCTTATGACCAAAAAACAGATTTATGGTAAAATGATATAGTTGCTTGAATCATCCTGCAAGAAATCTACTAATCATGGACACCTTGAAATATGGCATCATTAAATGGCTAGGGAAATATGCTCTATACCCACTTTTCATTAGAGCATTTGCATAATGTAAAATCAGGGGTTAGAGTCAGAGGAATCTTGAATTCATCAGAAAGATGACAGAAAAAAATTGTATAAAGATGAGCAAGAAAGAGAGAGAGATTACACAGGGAAAAATGGAGGTCAGGAGAAATTTGAGAGATATTAGAAAGAACGCTTAGAACAGGTAGAGGATAAAGACTTAGAGATGATAGAGATTTGACAGAATGAGAATGATGAAAATAGAACAGGAAAGAAATGAAAGAGTCCCCCAAAAATTATATGGCTGTTTCTAACTTTTTGTAAAGACAGAGAAATTTGAATGAGATACAAAATTTGGTGTATAGAATAGGTTTTTATTTATATCAATTATATTTTTCTTCTATTTCAAAGGTTGATTAGTAAATAAGAGAGATGGATAACCAGCATAATTCATGCTGAGAAATAAAATTTCTTTTTTGGTGCATTGCAGATGCCTCGAAGACGGAGTGGGAGTCCAGGTTATTCGGACCATTACAGAAAAAGAAGGCATGATTCGAGGAGGTAAATACTGAACCTATTTTCCTAATCATTTGTTAGATATTTAAGAAATGAATTGATCTTTTGAAGATTCATGAGGACATGAAATACTACCAGCATATTTCATGATAACACACTTCATGATAAATATGCCGGCATGAAATGTAGTGGGTTCATGAATCTTCAAAAATTAAATTTATTTCTGAAATATGTACTATTTTTCTGATGAGTTGCAACAATTATGCCATTTCACTGCCATTTCAAAAGCAAAACGGTTTGCACTACAGTTTTGACGTCAAGTATGGTATTATGACATGTATTTATTTATCCATGCTCATTCATTATAGCTGCAGATCTGTAGCTCCCTGTCTGAAAAAAATTCGGATGAATAAGCAGAATGACCAGGGAGCTACAGCGACACCCATAGCAAAAACTGTATATCTATTGCACACAATAACTTGCGCTCAGTTCTGGATTAATTTCTCCAAATTTGTACCTCAATTACCAAAAATATAGATATCAATAAATTCCTCAATGAAGTACTCCTGTAGTTGACATCTACAAGAAGCATATAGGACCGAATCATCTTGCAAACTAAAATAGCAGTTTATACATGTATAGGCTAATTTTTCGATAGCCTCAATTTCAGGGCCAGGAGGGCTATTAACAACAATTTTAATGAAATTTTTGTTGTGGAAACAGTGAAAAAATGTTAGGAACACATGATAAATAATATTTTTAGCTGAAAGTTTTAAAAGCATGGGGAAATAAATCAACAAACTACACACTTTTTTTTGTGCGCATTGAATATACACTTTTTTCAATGGGTGGCACTGTAGCTCTCAGGCCTGTCTATCAAAATATTTTTTTTTCTGGAGAGCTACACTTCTGCAGCTACATTCATGAGGAAATGAATTGTGAAAAGTAGGGAAAAATTAGTACTCCTGAAAAAAAGTATTGGGAAAAATTTATTGAAAATGTTAATATTACAGCTGTGAATGTAACTCTGTAAGAGTTTGATAAATATCAGAGAACACCATTAACAAGAATTCTAATTTTATTAAAATAATGAGAAAATGACAAAAATAGGTCTAAGCAGACAAATTATATCAGCATTTTGACATGTTTTTGGGAAATATTTGATATGCAGAGAAAGACATATTGTAAAAGGAGTTTGTAAAAATATAAACTTGAAATCTTGCAGCACATCTACAGGACACCCTTAATTGTTTCGCAAAAGATAAGATAGCTTCTGTGTAAAATGCATGATAAGACCTTGGAATCAGGTATCCAAAAATAAAACCCATCCGTTTTCTGAATTCATCTTCCATTTTGCCCATTTAAAACTTAAATTTAAGGAATCTGGTTTTGTAAAATGAAAAACAATGTTTTTGATCCCCCTTTGGTCCTCCGAGTGAAAAAGAAAATTCCAAATCCTCATTGCAACATCTACAGAATACCCCCAATTTATCTTGCAAATGATGAAAAGGTTAGTGCAAAAAATGTATATATATATTTTCTCAGGTGAGTACTGTGGCCCATGGGTCTCTTGCTTAAATAAAAATATATTTTTTTCCTACTTACAAAGTTTAGCTTGTTTCATTCTTCTTCACTTGCTCACAGTGAAATTCACCAGCAGCTAGCAAGTAAAAATTATATGCCGTTTCTAAGGGAGATCAGCTTTGCGTTGATGTTGATGTAAACAAGATTCATATTGTCAAGATTTATGGAACATTATATGGTTTAGTTTTTATTTAACTAATTCATTCTTTTAACGATAGCTTGAAAGTGGTTTTTTCCCCCAAGAACATCCAAAAATAAAAATTAATTAAATCGTTTATATTATATATTTACAAACTCATATTTATGGTATTTTGTGATTGGATAGGCACTTAAGCAGATTTCTAAGGATGCCCCAATGAATAGAGGCAAGAGAGGAAACTGATTAATTTAAATATACTTTGCATAATATGCACAGGTAATTTATTTTAAGTCCAAGAAAGAGCATAAGTTGGGGTATGAATTTGTGTATGAAATTATCTGCACAAAATTTTGAATAATTCTGTCTTTGTCTCATTTCTCTTGTGAGTCATCACATTCAGATGATTGGCTAATGTAGATCCAGGTTCCTTATGTTCTTTTTATTCAATCAAGCCTAGGTTTTGCATCTTTAAGGGTTTAGTTTTTAATGCAGAAGTACAGAACCTGCATGTCTCAGAGCTGTTTGTCCGCTCAGTTTATTGATTTCAGACACCTAATGCAGTTGATTACATTTAATTGTAAATAGAGGACATGCTAGTTTTATGCTCTTGTTTTTCTTGCTTGGTCCTAGCAGTAAAACGAGCCTGTTTCCTGTAGACATTGCCCACTTGTGTGGTTACTGAAGCTGTAAATCATAGAATATATATGCACACACAGCTGCACACGTTACTAATTTTCTGAGAGATCTCCAGGAATGAGTCATCCTGCCAGCATTATACTGGTACCACGTTCTAAATCAACAACGGGCAAATGGAATGGGGAAATGATTGAATCTACAAGTAGAAAATGTAGTTATTATGACCTGACAAGATACAATGTAGGCCTAGAACAATTCATTTTGTCATCTTTTAGTCAGATTAATCTAAGTGAATAATGAGGTGTAATAATAAATATGATGTGGTGGTTGGTCCTACATATCCTTCATGATGCTGGATTTAGATTATCTTTTCTGCACAATCCTCATCCCCCTCATATTAGATAGAATTGGAACATTTATTGTAAACAATTGGTAGATTCCACTGATTTTTTCAACCTGTTTTTTCTTCTTAATATATAACCAAATTACTTTGTCTAAACTATAATAGAACAAAAGGGGTGGGGTGAGTGACCAGCCTTTCAAAAAAACAATTTCAAAATAGGAAAATGTTAATTTTGGAAAAAAAGTGATATTGAGAGGTTTCCTGATACTGCCTGAATAATGCAGAATGAAAATCATATGTAATTTCTACTCCTTTAATGCAGTTAAGTTTTTTTCACAAACAAAGGACTAATTGTAAGACAATTTAGGCAAAATTGAAATGTTATAATTGACAGTCCACTTGAGCATTCTGAAAAAAAAATGATGAGCTCTTTCAAAAATTTAGTAGGCAGCCCATGGAATCACATACAGAAAACAGGAAACAGATTGTCAAGAGGGGTCATGTGATACATAAGTATCATTGAAATCTCTTGTTCCGTGTATCAAACATGAGAATTTTTTTTATATTTGTGCTTATCTCTTTGGGACAGTGATATTCTTTATGATACTGATGTACGATGTATATAGGACTAGTGTCATGGGTTCATGTTATGGGGACCTTATGTTCTAAATCACAGAGGTTGGCAGGCTTGTCCTCTATTTTATTTCTTTGATCAAACCTAGTCAATTGAATGTAAAAATCAATGGCCAGCAAAATGTGCCAGTAATGAAATTTCATGAACACCCTTTTAATAATTTATGTCCGTATGTTGTTTTATATTCCAAAATTGAAATTGTTTTTAAAAAAACAAAATATGATTTTGTTATTCATAAGCAGAGATTTTATTTACTGGGGTAGGTATTTTGATAGTACATGATTTGTTCTAAAAATACATGATTAGCTAATAGAAAGTTACATTAAGAAACTCATTATACCAAAGCAAATTTTAAGCTTAACATATCTACCATGTCTACATGTCACCTTTCATGTGTTCTGCTTGAATTAAAATGTGCAGGTACAGATTTTGCAAGATTTATTCAATTAGGAAACTTTTTTTCAGCTGTGACTATGGTTATGAGAAAAGAAGAAGAAATTATTCCAGAGAGCGATCTCCCACACCAGAACGCCACACGCATCGGCACCACCGGTGTGATTCTGACAGCTACTCACCCCACCGCGACAGCTACCACAGTCGTCATAGACACCACAAACGGCGGCGGCATCGGCGCAGCTATCGTCACCACCACAAATCCACGTACAGCTCTACCTCCAGTCGGGTAGGTGTCGCTTCAGTCGGGGTGCATGTACTTCTCAGGGCTGTTAAATCTGAGAGAGGTCATGTAAGGTAGAAAAGAGGACCAAGGTTACAGGATCCCAAGGCTCGATTGACCCTGACAAATTTTAAAGAAATAAAGTTTAAAGAAATAAAGGATTTAATAAAGAGGCATTTACAGATATGTGTGCTTTGATTTTAAAAACTTCGTGCTTAGTCCAGAGTAAACTTGGTCACTTTTCTATGAAGAGAAAGTGAGTGTGAATGAAAATGTGTGAATGATGTAAAATGACATAGGGAAATCTTTTGTAGGTGATCAGAGGTAAGTCAACAACAAAAAATCTTCAAGGGGGTCCTAATATAACTAAAAACTAAATGAGGAATGATGAATATTTTAAGATCAAGCATGAGGCATAGATAAACTCAAATCATGAATGCAGAAAACAGTTTCTTAAGGCTGTTGTGTAGTGTGTGTGCAAAAAAATTGCTATTAGCCATATCAGGAGCTTGTAAGAATTGCCACTGAATCTTATCATATAAACATTTTTATGATTTTCATATTTTTTCTTTGGTTTCTTCATTTTTATGATTTTCATACTTTTTCCTCGATTTCCCTAAGCCTGTACATTGGTAGTGATATTTCTTGGGAAATGCAAGAAAAAAAATGAATCAAATAGAATATAACATTTTGAGGGGGGATGTTACTTGAACTTTTATATTATCTTATGTCACATCATTGGAAGCTTATTCCATGGTTGTCACTTGTTTTTGGGGTGGGTGCGAGAAGGATGTTGGCTTTTGTCCCATTCCTGTGAGGAAGTGCGTAGATACCTAATTATAGTGATGTATTAATGGGAATTAGAGTGGGAGAACAACTGAAACAAGGGTGGGGAAGGGTTAAAACAATGAATGAATAGATGGTAAAAAACAAGAGGATAGTATACATGTAGTTTTAAGTACATTGAATAAATCAAGTATTTTATTATAAACACATGCACTTGTCTAATTGTCACCTAAAGTTTTATTTTAGAACAGCTGTATGTTAGAGGCAGATGTTCTTTTGGCCATAGAAGCAAATGAGTTTTCAAGGGCTAAGGCTGTTGAAAGTTTAATTATTCCATAAAAGGTTTTTTCTCATTGTGCAGGCTACAAGTTTTTTGTAGCAAGTGTGTAGTTACTGTGAAATTATACCCAATGTGGTGCATTAAGTCCCGAGATTTAATCAATAATCACACAGAATAAAAATTAGTTTGGGAGCAAGGGCTTGATGGTGAATTTTAACTACAGTTTCCTGGTAATCTATGAACAGGTTATGTAGCCTGGGAAAACCATTGATTTCCATTTGTTAGGAGGAAGATGAGGTGATAGGATACTGGTTATGTTTATTAAAATAATTAAGTCCAAGGAGTTTCTTTGTCTTGGAGAGAACTGTAAGGCCTGAACAGTGTGGACTCTGGCTGTCAATGGCAGTGATCTCAGAATATTGGATTAATGTCGCCTTGATGTGGGTTCAATATGGTATTGGTGTACAGATGGCAAGGAAATGAATAGCCCTGTCATTGACTAGAAGAAACAGTCCAGAATGGCTACTTCAAGTTCAGGGGAAATTTGGTGGCATGAACTTTGTGTCATAACAACATTGCATCAGTGCTTTGTAATACCAACAGACTGGTCATTGGAACTTTTCTAGAAAGAAAAACTGACTGGAAGAAAAACAATGGGTTAATCTCTGCAGTAAGATTGACTGTTTATCTGTGAGAATCATGAGTGTTGCAGCATCTTATCTTGTGTGGGGGTAACAGAGGGGTTGCCTTATCACCTTAGCCTCTGGTGTATATGGGGAGCTGACCACCCCCTGAGGAGAAATTAGTTGTTGTATATGTAGATGTCTGGCTTCTCTGACCATCTGGTGCCTTGTGTTCTTTGGTTGCCCCAGCAGCCTGTACCCCTTGGTGAGCCTCAGCTGTTAGTAAGTCTGAGTGTATGTGAAACTATTAATAGCCTATGATTTTTGGAGAAGCTAGAAGGTGCTCTTGTGTAGGAAATGTGATACAGGCTTATATTCTGAGTAAGAAGTCAGAACATTGGAGAACAGGGCGCCATCTTGTATAAAGACCTCTTTTCATATTTCGAGGGATATTTTCTGAGGATTGTGAGATTGGTGGGAATAATTACATGGTGAAAATTAAAAGAACAATCTCAAGTGACTTTTAGACAAGTGCCTGTGGAGTTACTTTACTAATTATGGAGGGGAATCCATCAGCCATGTAGTGGAAATTTACCTACATTAAAAAAAACATTATTTTGTATATATTCAATTGCGGACTTTTGTAGTTTTTTTTATTTATCAAAAAGACATTTTTTTTTTTAAGTAGACAAATTGTACATAGTAATTCATTTTAACTTTGCCTTCAAAATTATCTCTATTTTTGACCGTCTACAATTTGAAGTAACACTTATATTTTGAACAATCCAGTACAAACAGTTAAGTGATAGTGAATTCATTTGAAGCTAAATTTGAAGAACTACATAGCCATTGATAGAGGATCCTTACTTTAGTGCTTTAGTAAGACTATGAGAGTGGACTACCTGCAGTCTAAAAATTATCCCATTGGAGAATGGAGAATGCCCACTTCCGGTCTTTCATCTAATTATATTCCCTCCTCCGGTACCACTGCCTCTAGGTACGGCCTAGGTGCCTATCGCAGTGGTGCTCTAAGTGGTAGTAGTCATAGCAATGGTCTAAGTGAAACCTGGTCCAACTCGGTGAGTCCAACAGATTGTTTTTTCCTCCCTTTTTCTTAGGGGATAAGGATAAAGTGATAAACTTTGATTATGTCATTAAAATCTGTCAAAGATTAGGAAATCATAAAGTTAAGAGATTATAGTGGCAATTCTTACATAATTCAGATTACCTGTATGCTAATAGTCTAACTAGTTAATAGTAAATACATATATCAAAAAATCATTGGGCAGACATGGAACAAAAAGGATTAATCTGGAGAATGTTAAGAGGTATAGCTTATTAGAAAGTTTCTAAAAAAAAATCATGCCTGCCCAATGTACAATCTCAGTAAGTATGAATTTTTGTCTATTTAGAAATCTTCTTGATAATTTTCCTTCTGATTTTAATAAACATGATATGTAATTGAACCAATCTTTACTTGGCGATGCCTCCATTTATCTATATCGCATATGCCCACCCTCCTGCTGTCAATGAAAATCGGCTGTCATCCTTGTCTCCTTGTGAACGAAAATCCTGTTACTTCTGGCTCATGGCAAATCAACGGCTGTCATTGGCTGGCTGCTGTGGTGTATGATGGGAAATTGAATTTGAATTTGAATGATGGATGAATAGGACCAACATGAGAACAGCGAACAGGGACCGAGTATTGTGGATGATGCAGACGGACATCTCATTTATCACCCTGGAGATATTCTGCAAGCTAGATGTACTCATCATTTAATTCGTAATGTTTAGCCTAGCATATTATATCTCTATGTCTTTTGTATGAGGAAGATTTTCCTCTAGTATTCGTGAGAGAAGATATGCCCTAATCATTGTGCTTTACAGAGTCTACCCCCTACTTATATTTTTTTCTTTGGGGATTGATCCCAGAATTTGCTGTTCCTTTCAATTCCATATTAAAAGAATTGAAGAAAAAAAAATATATTTGCTTGCATTTGGAAAAGCCCTGCTGCCGGATATTGACAAAATTGATCTTGTCTGTTTTATTTATTTATCAAAATGCTACCATTCATTACCCAAGAAAATTGTACACATTGTACACATTGAAAGAAAAAGATCTTAGAACCTAGAGCTGCATTTTCATGTGGCTACCAATAGAAAGAAAGATTGAATGTGGTTTTGGGTGATGAATGCTGTAGTAATTTTGATTCAATATATACATGGTTTTAACTGTATGTCTTTAACTCTTTCAGATGAGATTGTTTCCACCCTAGGAGAAGGCACTTTTGGCAAAGTGGTAGAAGTCAAAGACATACAGAAGTAAGTGATATTATATACTGAGGGTTTTTTCTCCCAGTCTGATGGTATTGATACAGCGCTTCTGCTGATGCTGTCTACAGTTTCCCAGTTTATTGCTCTTCCTCTGTCAGGTTAATATCTACCAGGCTATGATAACATCTAATATCCAGAATTCCACCGCTTACATCATAGACACTGAAAAAAAAGGATCTTATAGGATTCTGAAAATAACCCGAGAAGGAGGGTTGGGGGTTTGAAATGAATAAGAATAAAAGATACAATTGTAAATTCAGTTATTCAATTAACTGCCTCTTTAAAAAAATGTGTGGACAAGCTTATGACGTCTGAGAATCTTCATTCACACATTGGATTTGATAAGATTCGGTGAGGTTACTGAGGTTGATAAAATTTTTTGTGGAGATTGCTGGGATTGAGATAATGACAAGATTTAGCCACAGTGTAATCCTTCAGTTGAATCTCTGCCAGAGGCAGCTGTAGGGAGATGATGGAAGCTGGGGCCTCCTGTCTGCTCACAGATAAATATTTAAAGAATTCCTGCCTGTATTTACAGATCTACACAAGGGGTTACTAATAATAGCATACCTTCAATGTGTAGTTTCTGACACTACAAAGAGTTGAATGTTGAATGGCTTATTAACGCAGGATTTGAGATATAAAGGATGGAAGTTTTGTTCTACAGCTGTAGAATTTGGCCTTTGATTGAAGGCTTTCTGTTATTTTTTTTTTCTGGCTGTATGTATTTAATAAGTGATTAATGATGGGGAGAATGCTTCTGGTTTTCTTGCTTTGCTGCAATATTTAAAAGTTGAAAGTTACTGAAAGCTTATTCTAAATACAAGACCTTGTCTAGAAAAATAAAATTCCAATAAGCCTAGAAGTTTTAATAAAGAAAAATTTGTACAGAAATGTACCAAGGGAGTTAAAGTTTTTAGGTCATTAAAGTGAAACAGAGGGTGCATTGTAAATAATGGGGGGCTTACAATGATTAATCTGTTGTTAACATGAAGACAGACAATGTGATTGGTCATCACTAAACCTGTGAGTATCATCCAGTACTGGAGCTGAGACGTAGATAAATAAACCTTGGGCTAATGATAATTACTACCACATGTCTAAAAGAATTACACTCATCACAGATAAAAAGTCTTGAAGCATGCAGTCAAAGCATGTGAAGAGATAATAGTACATGTAACAACAGAAAATGCTTTCCATTAGGGGATTAGTGAAAAAACCTGATGACAATAATTATGTATTTATAAGGCTTTTATACATCAGAAACAGGAAAATCTCGTCTTCTGTTTTTGTGTTAAAATGGGGAAAAGTATACGCTTTAAGAAAATTAGATTTTAGAAAGAAATGTAATTTATGTAAATATTTAGCAATGTGATGTTAATGTTTGTATTTTGTTTGCTGATGTTGCCTACTTGTCAACTAAGAAATGAGGCATTGGAGAATTTTAGAGGCACCATTGGGGTATGGAGTGGTAGTTGGAGGAGGCATAAGGGGTTTGCAGATCTATGCATAAGAGGTTTTGTTTGGTTTGTTAGAGCAGAAATAGATGTCCTCAGGTGTTGATGATTATGGACAGTTTGTTGTCAGAAAATGGAAAGGCATTTTTCCTAAGGATGTCTCTTGACAAACAATTAGTGGTTTATTATGACTGACAGTCTGACATAAAATTATTGCTGCTGTAATGTGCTGCTGCTGCTGCAAAAAAGAAAAATCCGTGTAGAAATGGAGACTTGAAATAAAGCACAATTTGCACAATTTTAAACCTCATATTTTCAGTTTGTATTTTAGGATTACTTTTACATGTAAAGATATAAAATTTTTTTACTGATTCATGAATAAGCAAATTCACTTACAACTAGAGTATAGTAAATAGACAATATGTTCAACATTTTCCCACAAAATACCGTTAATGCATGATGGGGGGGTTTATGAACATTTTTTTGACAAAAACATCATACAGGGTGTAAAGATATATACACATGAATTTTAAGGGATAATTTTTTAGAGCTTGGGTATTTTTTGTGCTATAACTTGGGGAAATAGAAGTTTGCGAAACTTTTTTTTATTTAGTGGAAATGGCTTCTTATTTGGAATGATGCTCCTGGTGTATTTGCATATGGAAATCCAAAATTACATCTTCAGTGCCTTTTATGGGCTATAGGAGATAATGTGTAATAAAGCAAAAAATCTGGAGGTGTGAGATAAAATATCATAATGTGATAAAAAAATACTCACTGATTCTTTTCTTTTAGGGGAGATGAAAAATTGGCATTAAAAATAATCAAAAATATAGAAAAATACAGAGAAGCTGCCAAATTAGAAATCAATGTCTTAGAGAAAATTAAAGAAAAGGACCCTGATGGCCAATTGTAAGTAATTTGAATGAATTATGGAATTCATTAGTAATGTATGTAATTCTCTAGAAAGTGATTTATCTTCATATGAAGGCTAAATGACCCATGATGGGCCGACATTTGTTGATGATTTACAGATTTATAATGTTTAATCGTCTTTGAATTTCAGTTTATGTGTTCAGATGAAAGAATGGTTTGACTACCATGGGCATATGTGTATAGCATTTGACATGCTTGGTCTCAGTGTCTTTGACTTTTTGGTAAGATTTATTGGCTATTTTATGTTCAATTTCCCTGCACTTACAAAGCATATATGAAAAAAAGTTTTTGAATAATACTTTGCATTTACTTTTGACTTGTAAATATTGGAAATGAATAAATTCAATTCAAATTATTGTATATTTAGTTCTGTAAATAAAGCAGATATATATTTAATAAAAGAGGTATTTGTTGAAGATAGCAAACTAACAGAGATCCTTTTTAGAGTCAACTTCAATAGAACTGGGCATTTTGCTAACACGGCATTGTTTTGTATTACAGAAAGACAACCATTACCTTCCCTACACAATTGATCAAGTCAGGCACATATCATACCAGTTATGTTATGCAGTCAATTGTAAGTGCTGGCATAAAAGTTGATTGAATTTAAAAAGGGAATTGCAATATTGATTGTAATAGTTGAACTTTGTATTTCATGCTGGTGATTTTTTTTTTTTTTTTTTTTTTTTTTTTTCCAGTTCTGCATGAAAACAAGCTGACACACACTGACCTCAAACCAGAAAATGTTTTATTTGTGAATTCTGATTACGAAGTGTCGTACAACCCAAGGAAGGTAACGTGTGAAGAATTAGGGATAAAAACGGTAAAGGTTCTTACGTTATAAGCATGCTAGGAATGGGGAGAAACATGTCCATTGCACCTAAAACAACAAGGCACACTGAAATCCTAGAATTTATTACATATTGGAAAAAATAAGTGGGTATTTGTTATCAAGACCTGAATTTAAGTATCAATATTATTCTAAGGAAAAGGTGGAAAAGACTTTCAACGTAAGTAAACGGACATTTTTTGGAAGAAAAAATCTGCAAATCTGAAATATTTCACTGTGCCTTCAATTTAAAAGGAAGTAATTATAAATTTCATGTTTATGTAATATATAATGTAATTGGTTCAATGAGATTTATGAAAAATCTAAAAATGGACAAGTTTGTCACCTTCCTGAAGCATGATGGGAACTCGGGGACTGATGACAACAAGATCTGTTTATCATTACCCAAGTCTACCCCCCTTTTTGGCACTTGGTCTGTGGTGCTTTCTCTTTGCTGCAGTGCAGGTATCTTTTTTTCATATTTCTTCTTAAAACTTGTTTTTTAATGCAAGAGTTTGATGCAACAGTTCGATTAAAAAAAAAAATCCACATAAATCTTACTATCATTACATTGAATGGTTACCCAGTATTTTATTTTTTGGCCCTTCAATTTTGTTTCCAATTTCCTTTCCAATCCTTTTCCACCAAATTAAGTTGAGGTTAATTTCAGTGGCCATTTTATGATTGCTTCCTAGCCCCTTTGTAAGAAATTTAAAAACATTTAGAACAATTCTACATATTAATAATGATAAGTTTAAGTTAAAAGGGAAGAAAATCTTGAGCATGTGCAGCTGCTATCTCTGACTTGCTAGCTCTAGCCTTTTATCTATTTCTATAAAAAGTTTAAGTATGCTGTTTAAAAGAACAATTTTGAATAATGGTTTTTTAAAAACTCAGCTGTATAAATAGATTAATATTGGTTGTGAAGCTGGATGTGTTTTTGATGTGTGATTACACTAAACCTCACATAGAATCAGCCCCAGATTTTATAATACATGTGTTTGTCATTCCCACAGAAAAGAGATGAGCGCAACATAAAAAACACAGATATTCGACTGATCGACTTTGGTTCAGCCACATTTGACCATGAACACCACAGTACAATTGTCTCCACTCGCCATTACCGAGCTCCAGAGGTCATTTTAGGTAAGGTCATGTGCTTGAAACCCGAAAAATTACTAAATTTATTACAGTGCATTGAAAGTCTATGGAGGTATTCAGATAGATTTTAAAGGAACTGTGAAACTAGTAGATGTTACCTACTCTCTACAGAACAAATCCTGAAATGTAAAATACCACAGAGGTTTTTTTGCATTTTTAAAAAATTATTCAATTTGTTGTCAGAGATGGGATGGGCCCAGCCATGTGATGTGTGGTCAATAGGCTGTATCATGTTTGAGCTCTACACCGGCTTTACACTATTTCAGGTGAGTTGATCCTGCATTGGTAAAGTTTACACAGCAATGTTCAGGTAATTACACCTTGTATTTACATCCAAATAGTCAAGGAATGTAAGCTATAGGAATTCCTGTAGGAAGTAAAGTTAACATTGCCAATTATTTTCTCGATAAAAAATTATATAATTCTGATAGATATGGCCATAGTGCATTTCAACAATCATGGTGTAAGAGTATTGAGGATGTCCCATTGGGTTGCAGATTAATTGTTTATGAGCACAGTCTGTATATAAGTTTAAACAGATATGCACTGTGATGGTTTCCATTAAATGCAGGGGTGTTTTTCTTTTGCAGACGCATGACAACAAAGAACATTTAGCAATGATGGAGAGAATTCTGGGCACTCTGCCATACAGAATGATCAAGAAAACCAAGTAAGTTCACAGATGCTCTAGAAATACTTGTAAACAACAATTAACTCATAAAGTGTTAACCTTATTTCCAGAGAAATAGATAAAAGATGATACGATGCAGAACAAAAAGATTTAGACAAATATTTTTGGAAAAACCTTTTGTCTTTAATATAAACTTGTTTTTTTGACTGATGTTTGTAAACTAATGCACAGGTCAGTCCTCATTTAACCTTGTTTGTGTCTTACACTCCTTGTAATCCAACTCCCTCTGTAGAAAAGGAGGAGGGGGTCAGAGAAGGCTTGCAATCAATGTCTCATTAATGTCTAAATGTGTCCAGAAATTTATACTGTTTAGGTTGGATTTTTTGTTAGGAAGATAAAGAAGAGTTAAAGTATTTTTTCAAGAAATGTCAGACCTGCCTACCCTTCAACTTCTGTTTCTTGTCAGTCAGTTATGCCATTTTGCCAAAATTTTTCACTCTTTTTTGAAATTTTATTACTTGAATGTTTATTTACTAGGGCTGGGTATCGGCTCGGAAATTGATATACTGGGATATTTTTAACTATACTGCAATATGTATCGCGCAATATTTTCAGTAACAGGTTAACATGGTTAAAATGTTCTTTTCTTACTTTATTGATTTATTTTGATTTATTGATACTGGGATGGCTTCTAAACATGCAGTGCTTGCTGGAGATTTGTTCAAAGTTTATAAAAAGCTAGCAATCTATATAGTTTCTAATAATTGTTATATATCCCAATTCTTACAACGCTTGCTTGTATCATCCTTTCGGTTTTAGAAGGCCGATCACATTCATGTCAATGTGTACTAGAAACATTAGATATGTCCAACAACACACAAAATTAGTTGTGATCGGTTCTGTTAATTATAAGATATGTCTGGATGTAATGTCATTGTTTTCCAATGCATGAAATTCATCACCATGTTAAAATAATGATCTGAAAATAATTTTACTATATCATTTTACATAAAAATCATTTTTATTCATGGCAAATTGATTGGATATTTGTCTGTTCTTTGTCCCTTTGTCAGTTTTTCATGCATTTGTGTAATAGACTAATAGGACACCACAAATTGTGAGTGGAAGGTTGTGTATTTATACCTTAATTATGCATTGTGGAGGGGAGATATGGGTGTCTTGAGAGCCAGTAACATCTGGGACATAGGATATTAGTGTTTATATACAGTTTTATCTGAAAGACTGTTCTCTATTCACTGGATCATTGCCCCGATGAATCACAGTACTACATCAAATTTGGAAAATATGTATGAAATATGTTTGAAATTATACTAAAATCAGTATTTTTACAACTCTGCTGTCTAAAGGATAGGCAGGTCTGCAAAAGTTTTTACAAAATATTTTGGCAAATTTTTTAGGAGAAATTTTTGTCTCCCAAGTTGAGGAAGAAAAAGAAAAAAAATCCTCAAATATTTCCCAGAAAAAAGAGAAGATCCATTTATTATATTATTTTTTTTGGGGGGGGGGGTATGATTACCAGCCTTCTTTTATCCAAAATAGCAAGCTTTATGCATTAAAATAGTGATTGTTTGGTGTTCTGATATTTAAGTCCCAACATTTTCTGTGCTTTATTGAGGTGCTTTCATTTGAGCTTGTTAGGAAGAGAAATTCAGTTTTAAATCCTCAATTTGACACTATACTAAATGTGTGATTAGAAGTGTTTTGTGAGATGACAATTTGCCCTCATGCCTCTATTTTCCCATTTGAAGAACAAATTTTTTCTGGCATGGGCGCCTTGATTGGGACCCTACCTCCTCCGCGGGGCGTTATGTACGGGAAAACTGCAGGCCGCTCTATGTAAGTATGTTGCAGATGATGCCTGTTGCCTGCCTGCAGTAATAAAGCACCAAGACTTGCAACAATTATCTGCCCCTGCTCGCCCACACCTCTTTTAAGTTGTGTTTTGCGCTTTATGATATGAAGAGGATTTTTTAGTGAATCAAAATTAATGACCGGCTGAACTTGATTGTTTGTAACTGTGTCAGCATGACCTTATTGAAGCTAAGGCTAATTGTGCACATAGTAGAAAGCTATACTGCCAACTGAAGGAAAGCTTGCTGATTTCAGTGCTTTTAATTTTTCATCAATTTATATTTGAAATATTTAATGCCTCAGTTTTAATTTTTAGAAATTTATCAAATAATGTGATGAGAAAAAGCTTTGACAGCAAGTTGAAAAACAGTTAGCCTTGGTTAAACGTGGCCTGTGCATGTGTTTATTTTTGTTACACATTAGAGCATGCATGAGTTGTGTCTGATTATAGCTTTTGTTTGTCTTTTTCGTTTGAAACCTACAGAAAATACAAGTATTTCTACAATGGTAAGCTCGACTGGGATCAGAGAAGCTCTAAAGGAAAATATGTTCGTGAAAATTGCAAGCGATTGAAGGTAGGAACAAATTTTGGAGTTGCCAAATTTTCAACAAAGAATGTTTTGAATTTAGTTATATTTAATTCCAAAGTTTCTATAGAAAATTACTTTTCTGGGTATGTATGTTGTATTCAAAGTGTGTTGTAAGATATGATTGATCACTTTTTACTAGTAATCAGTTATACCTTCCATTTCAGTTCACATGGGAAGGCACTACCCTAGTGCATGTCATCCCATCTTGTGGCCACAAAACTAGTGGCCATTGTTGAAATACTTTTATTTCATGCATGATATATAGGTTGATTTATAGCCGAGAACCCTAATATTAATACTAATAGATTTAAGGATGAAACATCAGTGTACACAAGTGTGATGTAGGGTACACAGAAATTTATGACCATGCTTGAAGTGAAGATATGTAGAAGAAAAAAACTAATGGCATGAAACCATTGATCAGTCAGATCAGGTTCTTATTGTAAGAATTACCAAGTTTCTAGGTGACCAGTTGCTTGTTAAATTAGAATGGATTGATTTTCAGTTATGTTTTTATATCTGTGAATGTGATGTCTACAACATGAAGTTTTGTGTGTGTATTAAGATTGACTGATCAAAAAGCTTGTTGAAAAAAAAATTGAAAGGTAAATAATTTTTATTCTCTAATTTTAAAAAGTAAATTGGAATAAAGAAGAAAATTCATGATTTCCTTATGAAAAACAAGTCTTTCGCTATTTTGAAGACTCATTTATGATGATTTATAACCAGTGAATAAGAGGCGGAAAATATAAATGACTGATCTATAGAATGGACCAAAGACTCCATTTGAATACAAGTAGGTGTTTTAAATAGATTTGGTTCGCTTTCTTTCAGCATTATCTACGTGACAAAGGCTCAGAGCATCGTCAGTGTCTAGAGCTTGTTGAAATGATGTTGGACTATTTACCCAATGAACGCATCACTCTGAAGGAAGCCATGAAACATCAATTCTTTCGTCCAATTCACAAGCAATATCCTGGTCGATATCCGTCCATTGATCAAGTGCGCTCCATGTCGACAGAGAAGGCTCCGCAGAATGAAGATGAGAAGGATGGGATATGTCGGAGCAAAAGCCGAAGTAAAGAGCAAGAAAAGATGGAACTTGATAGCGTTCCTGAAAAAACGGAAAAAGTGACAAAAGACTTGAATATACCAGACATGATTGTAGAGAAACCAGAAAAAAGTCTGTATGAGTTGTTTCCAGGAGCTAAATCACTCCGTACTAACCCTGCTGAGAATATTTCTTCTAAAGAAACAGAAGTATCAGACCAAAAGATGGATTCCTTAAAGGTTCTTGGTGTGCTTGAAAAGCAGGATTCTCAGGCCAGTTCAGAGACTGACAAGGATAATTTGGGAGACGACAATGATTTGGAAAGTGGTTCACGCAAAAGAAGAAGCAAACGACCGTCCCCAGAAATTTCTGTCCCAGATGTTGAGGAATCAGAATCTGTACAAGAAGCCAGAAAAGCCAGGCAAGCACGAAGAGCTGAAAGGGAAGCCAAACTCGCTGCTGAAATGGCTGAGCATGAAGATGCATTGGAGGCTCGCCGTGCTAGGAGACTAAGAAGAGCAGCCGCTAATGCTGACCAAAGGTCAGAAGACAGCACAGAATCTGAACAATCACTTGCTTCCCAGAGTAGAAGATTAAGGAGAACGGAAGCTGTAAATGATGATTCCTATGAGCCAGAGAAACCTGATGATAACCCAGATACAATAAGTGAGAAGAAAACCAAAACCATGAACAATGAAGAGAGCCTTAAACTTCCAACAATAGATTCTTCAAACCAAAATGAAGATTTGTACACAAGACTTGCTCGAAAAGCCTTGAAAAGTGAATTACAGAAAAGTGCTTTAGAGGACTCGCGAAGAAGGGACTCGTTACCTTCAGCTAATCCTCCATCCGATTTCGAACCTGTCATGGAGGTGAAACGAGAGGAATCTCCTGCAACACGCAGAAGAACAAGGATGGAGGAAATTGAAAAAGAGATCGCTGAAGAAGAAGCCAGAGAAGAAGCAGAGAGGAAGGCTCGTAAAAACTCTCGGCAAGGTGGACCAGATCAAGCAAAAGCCAAATTAGAGCCAAGCATGAGGAGTATATTTGACTTTTTCAAAAAGTCTACTCCAGATAGTGTCATAAAGATTTATCCAGAGTTGTCATCTCAAAAGAAAAAATCTGCATCGCCACTAGTAGGACAAGGTGAGATAAAAGCGCTTGAAAGTTCCACTACAGAAACGTGTGGAAATAGACCTAGTTCCCCTGTAGATGTAGTTGCCCCTAGTGAACCAAATTTATTGCAGGAGGAAGACAGTAGCATTCCGTCAAAAGAGGAAAATAAAAGTATGGATATTCCTCCACAGGAAGAAAGTGCTGCAGAGATAATGGTAACCCCGCCAACTCCAACTGTAGAGCAGAAGACTCTAAGTAGTGACATCAAGGTGAAAGAACAGGAGGAGCAGAAGAACTGTGAGGAAAATACAGCTTTGTCAAATCAGAAAGATGATGTTCCAATGGAAACCCAACAAAAAGAAAATGATCAAATTCAAGCCATTGGAAATAAAGAAGTAGAGATGAATGAGATCCCTTCAGTTGAAGAATCAGATGAAGTAGTTATAAATAATAAGTCAGAGGAAGGGGTAGTTGAAAAGTCAGAGGAGGTGGTAGTTGAAAAGTCAGAGGATTCAGTTAATCAATCAGTTGAAGCTCTAGTTGAGCAAGCTTCTGAAGGGCAAAATGATGAAGGGTTTGCTAAAGAAAAACAGGAAGATCCCACTGCAGAGAAGGAGCCTGAAAATGCCTCTAATGATTCAGATGAGTTTAAGTCTGCTTCAGAAAGTATGTCACCTGTTGTCACACAACCAGAGTCTGAGAAGGGTAGGAAACCATTGAAGCCATGTGATTATTCCATGTTTGTGGAGCCAGGTCCCTGTCAGGTGTACCTAGAACCAGAGCCACCTGATAACATGGGGCGGGCCACGCCCAGTGGTGGCACACCACCTGTAGCAGAAGGGGGAATGGGCAAAGGAGATAAGAAAAAGCGCAGACGAAGGGCAAAGAAAAAGAAGAGTTCTGACCAAATGGTTCCAGCAGGTGGTGAAGAGGAGACCTGCTGTTTTTTAGGGAAACCCGGTCTAGATTCACCGCTTAACCCTCAGACAGAGCCCCCTATAGGGGACTCTGAGCCGACGGTTGAGTGCGCATCTCAAATCTCTCCGAGTGACTCTGGTCCAGGTGGAGACTCGAGTCTAGGCCGGGATTCTAGCTGCTTAGATCCAAACAATTCCAATAACCAAGTCATTGGTGATCCAAGCCAGACAGAGAGTAAATATGTGGCTAGGGGAATCAATTCCTTGTGTATCCCCATGCAGACTCAGCTTGATGTTGTAGGAGACAAGCGGAACAGGTGAAAAGCATGAACGATAACTGGCTTTACAGTCTCTGTAGTTCACTCTCTTTTGAGTTTTGTGTTGTGAAATTTTCTAGAGTTCTGGAGGGCTTGCAAACTTTTAAAATCCACAACCAGCTATGGAACAAACTGTGTCAAGCAAATTTTTTGCATGGTTAATACCTCTTTACTTCTTATGCCTTGAAAAGATTTCAAATCGATGTAGCTTCCAGGGTGTGCTAAGGATTTTCTTCTGTTGTACTGAATGTTTTTACCACACCTTGCAGTTAATATTTTAGAGAAAGCATTTGAACTAGTGAATTACAATATGCTCTGTTGCATAATTTTGTTATCTTTATTGTTATTCTTGGACGAATTTTTACCTCACAGAACTAACGCTTTCAGTATCTAATGGTCTCTGTTGTATTTCTTTTAACAAGTTTTTATTACCAAAGCTTCCTGGGATTTTTTGAAGTGTCTTAACAGAAGTGTTATTATATATAGCAAGAGAGGAGTTGCCTACTTAACCAATTAAACCAAGTGCTTACTGACTACAGTGTTGAATTTGAATTTAATACATCTTAGAGATATTGTTTGCTTATGGATTGTCTCCAATAAATGAATCATTGATTGTGAAGTTTTGTGATTTTATGTACCAGCTTTATTGACAATTTCACCTGAAATATGTGTACGTAATACTGCCACCACTGAATAATGTAGAATATTAAATGTTTAAAGGCAATTGGTGTTGCAACTTGCATGATAAATCATGTCAATCACTTCAAGCATGGTCATTGTCCAAGATGATAAAGAAAGAGTGTACAATAGCACTGGGGGTATATGAAGAGAGGGGTCATGGAGAAAAATCTGATCAATGGGAATAAAATTTTGGTTGATATTGACATAAACACAGCTGAAATTCATAAGAAATAAAATGTATAAATAAATTTTAAATTCTAAATAATATGTTTGCTTTGAGCCTTTGGTAAACACCTCAAGTGAAGGTTTTGGATTACCGTATAGCAAGTTTTCTTGGCGGGTGTAAAATTTGGCAGTTTGCTTGCTTAAAGGTATGCCAATAATTTTGGCGTAAATTATTTTAGCGAACACAGGGTTTCATCTCTTTGCAGATGAACAATAAGAAGAGTACTGATTATTTTAGCGATTGAAATTTTAGTGGGCTACCATTAAAATGCCTAAATAAGCCCAAATTAGCACCCCACTAAAATAACCCGCTATATGGTATCCATTGTCAACAAACTAAATTCTAAACATGTGATGTTTTATTTGAAGTGTTAAGCAAAGTCAAAACATATAAATTAGTAGTTTGAGTTGTCTTTGAAAATAGACCTGGACAGGGTATATTGAAATTTTGTCATAGATATATATTGTTATCATGAAAATATCATATTTTTTCCCAATAGTATACGCCAGCATTTTTCCCATGAAACCTTTCTCCACTTTATACCCACCGAGTAGAAAAATATGAAATCCATTTATACTTTTATTCATTTTATGCATCAAATATTTCCAAGTAGAAAGAGTTTTGCAGAATTTTGATAAAATATATATTTATATCCATGTCATCATCATAATATTGATATGTATTGCAATCATGGTCTGATGTACTGACGTTTGCCAATTTACTTCTCATACATACAGTGCATGCCTTGTATCTTTCCAGCATTACCTAACGGAACCGGAGAACACTGACCACAGAGATTTGTTTGATCTCATCTGGTGCATGTTGAAATATGACCCAAAGCAGCGAATCACTCTGAGGGAAGCCTTCAGACACCCATTCTTTGCCAAGTATAACACGGAGGACAGTGGGTCACACATGAGCAGCGATGGGGATAGAGAGAGGTCACACAGCATCAGCAGGTGACTAGACATGGCATCCTAGAGGAAGCAGGGTATATAAAACAATATGGAGGACAAATTGTTGGCAAGATAAACCAATCCCAAGTCAGTAATGGGCTATTATAGCTTCTCTGTCTTATTGCGAATGCTCCCGGCCATGCTGTTATTCCTAGTCCTATCGTCGTCAGAATCCTGGTGGAATTTTTTTTTCGTTTAACCGGAGGTTGACTGTGTGTGTGTGGTTGCATTATTGGGACGAACAAGACGTAGCTGGTGCATCTGATGACCGAGTGTGAGAGGTCAGCCGCGTGCTGGTCAGTGGAAGGAGGAACCCCTTTACATCGGTGCTATCGCATTTTTCGCTTGGTTTTTATTGGGGGACTGGCAAAGTGAAAGTGTGCATGTCATTTGTAGTGTAGATACTTTGTAAAAGATGGATGTGTGTAGACTTCCCTTGTCAGACTATTTTAATATATTTATCTCTGATGTGTCATATGTTACTTTGTGATAAATGTGCAAATTTTTAACAATGAAATGTTTCAAGTCTATTATTTCTTCTTGAAATGATCAAAATTTTCTCATTATGCAATCAAATCTTTCTCATTATCTGAGTGAGATGGGAATGTCTGTTTACGATTTTATCTCTGGCGTCAGTGTTCCAGTGGTTTATTTAAGCATTGTGTGATGCTGCATACATCTCGTGTATTTTCTCGCTCAGTGCCTATATAGTTTTACGCAAGTTTTTGTTTCAGTACTTGATGTTCAGTCATAATAAATTACGATATTTATAAAATGTCAATAAAAGCCAGTACATGTTATTTTGTCTTCACTGTTTAATAGTTTCCAGTAAAAGTTAACAAATGTGATCAAGAATTATATGGAACTAATATGTATGTCTTGCAGTGTAATAGCAAGGGCATTGTGTTGATGGTCATGTCCATCTTTTAGCTTTCCTTCTGATGAGACATATAGCTTAATCTAAAACAAGTCATTTTTTTTTCTAATAGAAAAATCATTTTCCTTGTTTTACATATACGTAGCTGAGTTTCAAACGAATCTGCATCAGACTGCATACAGTCATAAATAGATTTGATAATTACTTAATTAGTGTACATGCAAAGGAAATAAGAGAACTAGGCCTCAGAATGCTTAAAGCTTCAGATACATGTATATATAAAAATTGTACTGGTACTCAATATTTATTTTTTTTCAATTTCATATTTTCGCACTATTGGCACTTTGCTCACTTTGTTCATCCATCTTCTCTGTCTAGATAGAAGTCTAGTAAACACGCAAAAGAAAGGAGGTTCGAAAATATTTTATTTTCCTGAAGACACGCTGAACAGCTAACATGACGTTCACACCCTGAAACTGAGTAAGAATTACACATTAGATTAAACTGAAATAGCTGCTTTAATCGTATGTGGTAATATGTAGTTGTATTTTTACATCCTCACATCCACTGGTGTTCTGAGTCTACCTGTGGCTGTATAAAGAATCCTGAGTCTGGTGTGGATGTTAGTAAACGAATCAATGAGAAATTGAACAAATATATGGTATACTAGTACATGTATAGATAAATATAGCAAGCTCGTGCATTTGTACAGCCAACTTGTGCCAATATTCACCAAATTTAAGTTCAATAACCCTATAATTTAATAAGTTAACAAATTATGCGTACACATTTGGTCGACAGTGGCAATGTCCATCTGAGAGGCACTCCCAGTGCATGTTGACGGGACATTTACCAAGATTGTTACATGTGGCCACAGCAGAGCAAGCTGCAAAATAGAAAACGAAAGGAAATAAAATCAAATTTGAGAAAAAAAATGAAGTCAAAGAGGTTAATATTCGATTACCTCTAATCGACGTAGTTTACGTCAGTTTGAAAAAAGTGAAATTAAGGTACATTTGTAAATGGAAAAGTCGATAAAGGTAAAAAAAAAAAAAGTTGAATAATTCACATCCATATTGGTAAGCGTATATAAGGTTTAATGAAATATCTCGAATAACTTCTTTCATGCCGAGCTTAAAACTATTTAAGAAAAGTACCGGTAAGATCAAGGTCAAAGGAAAGACGTAGGTTAAAAATGGTGGTGCAGTTGAACAGTTTTTTGCAAGTGAGACAATCATTAACTTAGAAAGTAAGGCCAAAGTCAAAGGAAAGTGCTATGATTGCAGATGATTAACACCATCAGTATGCATTAGCATGTGAAATTTGATATAAATATGAAATTATCTTAAATAATTTCCTTGAAACTTATAGGTTAATTCGATTATAGTGAACTCAACGACAAAAGAAAGGTCAAAGGTAAAACAAAAATGTTGAAAGTTGAATAGTCCCCATCAGTATGTATCTGATAAAAAAAAAATTTGAAAAAATCTTGGAAATTGAGCTTAATACTAATTATTTAAGAAAAGTGAATTCAAGGTCAAATGAAAAGTCAAGGTGAAATATTGATGCACTTGAATTGCCTCATTGATTTTTAAATGTATCATGGAGTTTGATAAAAATACCGGTATCTTCAATGTAGTTTCTGAAACGGTGCTAAACGCAAAGTGTGATGAATTGACAGATTGAAGGAATGACAAACACTATAGTCCAATCCACACTTTGCCTCTTTGCGGGCTCAACCAATAGGTCAAAGGGGAAAACAATGACATTTCTCTCCTTTATGGTACTAAACATTTTGGTGTGCTCTGATAAATTCACTGTGTTTAATTTTTTTTCTTTCGATATAAGGGTAGTCCCATCTTTGGGCAATCATTATACAAGATTTCTTACAAATAAGAGATTTTTTCCCTTGATTTTAGGATATGGACATACATGTATAAGTTTTACATACAAAAAATTCAAACGGGGGGGGGGGGGGGGGCCCGCCGGCCCTGGATCCGCCTTTGGATATAAATTTTGAAAAGAATGGATTCAACTATACGCTCTAGTCATATTCATGGCAGGTCATAACAAAACAAAAATTATAAATGGACCAGACTTGAATGAGACATATGGCAAGTCAAACGTTGCAATATTCGATCTTGTCCATTTGTATTGTGAAATTGTCCATTTGTATTGTGAAATTTTCCATTTGTATTGTATAATTTTTGTTTGTATTCTATAATTTTCCATTTGTATTGTAAATTTTTTTCTATTTGTATTGTATAATTTTTCATTTGTATTGTAAAATTTTTATTTGTATTGTATAATTTTTCATTTGTTGCTAGCGCTCTCGAGCGCTAGCAACTACGTTAGTCCAAATTCCTTGAATACGCATGCTCGGCTTCACGGTCGTGCATTCTGGGAAAACTACTATAGATAGACCGTACGATAACAATTTCGTTGTCTCATGTAGCATTAAAAAACTATGTTTATTTATTGAGTAGCTTACACTTTAAAGTTAATTACATATTTGTAATACTTCAAATTTTTCTGCGTTTTTTTCTGACGGAAAAGCCCGAGTCATTATTTGATTGTTCTAAACAAATACAAGGGAGTTTTTTTTTTTTTTTTTACGTCTAACTAAAGATAGATTCTAATTTCTGATTGGTCAATTCAGCCAATCTTACAAATTCCAGAAACAAGAATTTACACTAAAAATAACGAATAAATCATTATTTATATTAAAAAAAAATCTCATATGTATGGCTTTTAACCTAACATTTCTTGACAAAGATGACCAAAAGGACCAAGCTACTTCACATCTTTCTGGAATTCTTTATACAACATACACTTTAGTTATATTCTATATTCCTTTTAACTCTACTGTATTTTCTTTGCTACATTGCCAAGAAATTCTATTCTTAAACCAGCTCATACAATGCCTCAATCTTGATATTCTCCATATTATATAGAGTCTCCCCCTCTCCAGTAAAGTCATAAATGTTCCGTTGCGCCAAAACTCCAATAGGTCAACACAAAAATCCCCCCTCGTTTCTTTAACTATGTTTCTATAAAATATACTTTACAAAACAACTATAACTTTATCATTCTCCAGTCACGATAAAAATTAAAGATTTCAGCAAAATAAATCACTTAATCAGGGATCCTCCTTTCTGTGTTTAAAAATTGCTACGGCGCTGGCTCACCTATCTTTTTAAAAGAAAAACTTGTATTGTATAATATTCATTTGCATTGTATAATTTTCCATTTGTATTCTATAATTTTTCATTTGCATTGTATATTTTTCATTTATATTGTAAAAAAATCATTTGCATCGTATAATTTTTCATTTGTATTCTATATTTTCCATTTGTATTGTATAATTTTTCATTTGCATTGTATCCGAGGGATTGTTTATTTTGGTTTGTTACGAAGGATTTCATTGGTTTAATCTAATCATTTATCGGATTATGTTTCCGGGAAGTTTACACGTGTTATCCAGTCTGAGCATAGACTGGCTTGCCTGTCTGATCCTCGATATACAGACAGGTGACCAGTAATGTAAAGGGCCGCGCTCATTAATCAATTATAACGGCCGATGTCTCTGCACTCTGTCGCATAGGCGTTGGAACCGGGGGGGGGGCTACTTAGCCCCCCCTTTTTTTTTCCAAAAGTAGACATTATATAGGCATTGAAAATTGGGATTTACCTTTTTTTGGTTGGTTTAGCCCCCCACCCCACCCCATTTTCGATTAGCCCCCCCCTCCCACTTTCAATTTGCTGTTTTTGTTTCCCCGTGACGGAAACCAAAACAGATCACAGCATGGGCGTCGGAAGCAATTTGAAAGTGGGGGGGGGCTAATCGAAAGAGGGGGGGCTAAACAAACCAAAAAAAGGTAAAACGGCACTCTCATAGACGTCGGAACCGGGGGGGGGGGGGCTTCGTAACAAACCAAAATAAACAATCCCTCGGATACAATGCAAATGAGAAATTATCCAATACAAATGGAAAATATAGAATACAAATAAAAAAATTATACAATACAAATGATTTTTTTTACAATATAAATGAAAAATTATACAATGCAAATGAAAAATTATACAATGCAAATGAAAATTATACAATGCAAATGGAAAATATAGAATACAAATGAAAAATTATACAATACAAATGGAAAATTATAGAATACAAATGGAAAATTATAGAATACAAATAAAAATTATACAATACAAATGAAAAATTATACAATACAAATGGAAATTTATAGAATACAAATAAAAATTATACAATACAAATAAACATTATACAATACAAATTGAAAATTTTACAATACAAATGGAAGTGATCGAATATTGCAACGTTTGACTTGCCATAAAAAGGCACTCTCATAGGCGTCGTCGTAACAAACCAAAATAAACAATCCCTCGGATACAATGCAAATGAAAAATTATAAAATACAAATGGAAAATATAGAATACAAATAAAAAATCATACAACACAAATGATTTTTTTACAATATAAATGAAAAATATACAATGCAAATGAAAAATTACACTGTGTATATCCCAACATGCGGGGTGTATACTATGTTGTGCGTGGGGTGTATACTTCCGAAGCGAGAGAAATGGGGTCAATGTACGTTCTTTGTCCATTTTCTCAACTTACGGATATTTTTCGCCAGTAAGCATATGCCTACGGAAGGAAGCATTGTCCAGGGAGTATATGGATACCTGTGAATCCACTGGACACCTTCTAGTTTTATAAAACACCTCAACACAATTCCGAGGATCGGAGCAAAATTGACGCTACACTGTGTTTATGATCAAATATCAGAACAAGGCTTTGCTTTATCATCACTTTTATATTATTGTTAAATATATGTTTACAAAATAAACGTTTGTACAAATTGTCTGTAAATAAAACAGTTCGTATATGAAGAAATTGACGAAAAATCAATGTTGTGTCCGGGGTGTATGCAACATGTTGTACGCCGGGTGTATACCCCATATATTTCTTAGGATTGTTTAATGCAAAGTATCAATGGAAATATTATATTCACACAGGTTTAAAAGCGACAGATAGTGTTGATAAAAATCGTTAATACTAATGCCGAACCAAAGAGTAATTTCCATAAACTTTCTGAAATAAAAAAAATCAACTAAATTTAAAAAAGAATAAAAAACAAACTATCATATTCCAGCATAAAAGGCGCTCGATTTACAAGGAGCGATTGTTATCTGACTAAATGCTACATTGTAGATGGTTCAATCATCTAAATCTACGTAATCATAAAATCTCTCCAAAGGGTCCCTCGCCCCCTCCTCAATGCCTGCATTGAGGACACTTTGCCCTTTTTTGGCTCATTTTAATATACCGGTGAACATTTCGCCTGTTAATAAAAAAAATAGAAACTCTTCATGCATGGTGTATTAGGAATAAATCGTTTTGTTTGTTTCTGCAACATTTATGTTATCAATACATGTATTCTTAAGCATTTATGAGAGTGATGTAGAATCTTTTTTGAAGGGGGGGGGGTATACCTGAAAAAAAAAAATTCTTGACATAAGTTGACTAGCTATAAAAAAAAAGGGGGGGTATCGAAACTCAAACTCCTATTTCAGATAGGGTTGTAGGTCCCATCTTTTTTCAGTACCAATTCTCCTTTTTTACTTAAACATACTACATACCATTTTTGACTATGCTGCAAAAAAGGGGGGGGGGGCGCAACCTGACTTTCGATGAACATTTTCTGTAGTGAAAAGTTGTGACTGGAACAAAAGGGGGGGGGGGGGGGATACTACGTGTCTGTATGATACATATATATTAATTTTACTTTCAAATTTCGCAATATGTGGACTCATTTTTCCTTATCTGAAAAGATTTCATATTTTACAAATCGCAATAAACATGTAAAGCCGGCTATAAAAATGCACATTTGTAATAAGGGACGACAATTTTCGGAGGGCATGCACAATAAAAAAAAACTTTTTTGGTACAATTACAATTTTACGTTGACGTGTAATAAATATCAATTATGTTCACCCTCCTCTATTAATTTATTATCGTATATACAAGTAGTAAAGTTACACCCCCCCCAAATGACCTAAGACACAAACACACCCTCCTCGGGCCCATTCCTATAGAAAGTATGTACTCAGTAAAATACAATGCCTCAATATAAAACAAATAGTTTACTGCCAAATATGGGCTCCTGGGGGCAAAGTACACAACATAAAAATACTACATGAATGAGAACATTTTTTCTTGTGTTTATGACATTACAACAAGCTAAATCTTTTCAAACTCATTTAAAAATTATTGAAAAAAAGTTATGAGGAAATGTTAAATGTTAAAAATGATGCATGTGTGAAACATTTATTAAGAAAGGATCTGAATAAGGTGCCTTTAAATCGAAAGAAAGGATGAATTGTTGGTCATCACATTAAACAGTTAAACAAAGTACCCTGTACATTTACTTCCAAGTGTATGCAAAGCCAAAAGTACGATGAACGTGTATCAATTTTATTTCCAGTAAATCGAATTCATGAACCTGAAGTTGTGCTATTACAAAACTGGTGAATAAATTAAGAAATAAATAGAACTTTTACAAAAGTCAATTGTTAACAATTTTTTTTAATGACAATTCAGACGATGATACTATAGAGTGAAGAGAGGGGTATACACCCCGCGTACAACATGTTGCATACACCCCGGACACAACATTGATTTGACTGTTTTATTTACAGACAATTTGTACAAACGTTTATATTGTAAACATGTTTTTAACAATAATATAAAAGTGACGATAAACCAAAACTTTGTTCTGATATTTGAACAAAAACACAGTGTAGCGTCAATCTTGCTCCGATCCTCGGAATTGTGTTGAGGTGTTTGATAAAACTAGAAGGTGTCCAGTGGATTCACAGGTATCCATATACTCCTTAGACAATGCTTCCTTCCGTAGGCATATGCTTACTGGCGAAAAATATCCATAAGTTGAGAAAATGGACAAAAAACGTACATTGACCCTTTTTCTCTCGCTTCGGAAGTATACACCCCGCGCACAACATAGTATACACCCCGCATGTTGGGATATACACGGTGAATTACATAATGCAAATGAAAAATTATAGAATACAAATGGAAAATTATAGAATACAAATGGAAAATTATAGAATACAAATGAAATTTTACGATACAAATAAAAATTATACGATACAAATGGAAAATTTTACAATACAAATGGAAAATTATACAATACAAATAAAAATTATACGATACAAATGGAAAATTTTACAATACAAATGGAAAAGATCGAATATTGCAACGTTTGACTTGCCATAGAGACACGATGTCGGTGTTTTGTCCACGGCAGTAAATGTACGTGTTTTTCCAACGATGTTATGAAATATTTATATACACATACTTTGATTTTACTTCTTACTTGTATCTGGTGGTGTGTGAACACATGTGCACTGGTAGCTAATGCATGTCAAGTGGAAACCACTGTTACAAATAGTAGTACATTTAGATGTATCTCCATGCCAACCACAGTACTCGGAAGCACACAGCCCTGTCAATAAACATGATAAATAAACATTTTAAAAAGATAAATACATGTATAAATAAAATTGATACATGCTAGAGTAAAAATTGTCTTTTTTCCATACATGATTTTTATTTACCTTCTTAAAGCTAAAGCTTCAAGTAATTAGGAAAGGTCAAAGTTCAATAATCTTATTTCTTACCAATTATTGACAAAAACAAGAGAGCAACCTTCATCTTAGTTCAAACGTTCTTTAGATAGTGTGGAAATGTTTCTACGTGATATCAGGCTTATCTCGTCACGACTTCATTTTGCGTGACAAAATCTACCAAATATACGTAACCGTCAGTGTGCGCGTGTCGCTTATCAAAGTGTCTTCAAACAATTTTATAATGATCCTAAATCGAAGCTACACTATTGTTATCTTAAAGCTAAACCTTTCTAAAAAAAATCTCTCCTGCTATCTGTAACTTCATCATCAGTCTTATTTATATTCATTTAGTTTTTAGGTATCGTTTTTTATGCCATGCCATGAATATGGCCGGGGCATATATTGTTTGTCATGTCCGTCTTCCCGTCTTTCCGTCCTTCAGTCCTTCTGTCTAGCTGTCCTTCCGTCACACTTTGCGTTTAGCTCTGTTCAAAGCTCAGTTTCAAAGAAACTATCCAAGAAATTTTCTTCAAACTTCATATGCTGATAGATATTGATGAGAGGTATGCAACTGCATCAACATTTTTTGACCTTGACCTTTCCTTTGACCTTGACCACACTTTTCTTAAATTAGTGTTTAGCTCAGTTTTAAACATACCATTTAAGATGGTGTTATCATACTTCACACGTTGATACATACTGAAGTAAGCAATTCAACTGCATCAACATTTTGACCTTGACCTCACTTATCTTTAATTAGGGTTTACCTCAGTTTTAAAGATACCATTCATGATATCTTTATCAAACTTCATATGCTTTTAAATACTGATGAGAGCAATTCAACTGCACTTTGGCCTCACTTTTCCTAAATCAGTGTCAAACTTCATATGCTGATACATATTGATGTAAGCAATTCAACTGCATCAATATTTTTTACCTTGACCTTTTATTTGACCTTGACGTCATTTTTTTTTATCAAATTGTGTTTAAGTAAGTTTTAAATAAGGAAATCATTCTAGATATTTTTATCAAACTTCATATGTTGATACATTATTGATGAGAGATATGCAACTGCATCAACATTTTAGACCTTGACCTTTCCTTTGACCTTAACCCCACTTTTCTTGAATCAGTGTCAAACTTCATATGCTGATACATACTGATATAAACAATTCAACTGTATTAACATTTTTGACCTTGACTTTTCATTTGACCTTGATCTCACTTTCATCAAATTGTTTTTAAGTCAGTTTTAAAGAAACCATTTATAATATTTTTTTCAACTTCATATGCTGAAATATTCTGATGAGAGCTTTTCAACTGCATCAACAGTTTTTGACCCTGGCATTTTCTTTGACCTTGACCTCATTTTAATGCTGATACATACTGATGTAGGCAATTCAACTGCATCACTTTTCAAGATATTTTGATCAAATTTCATACACTAATACAAATTTTCATGTTGCATCACTAATATACCCTTGGCGGGGAATTCATGTCCTATGGACATATTTCTAGTTTTAATAATAAAAATCTGAACACCCATTGTTTGCTTTTGTCTTGGACGTATTAATTAGAAATATCAATATTATAGTAAGAAAATAATACCCTTGGTTTGGCTGTTAATTGCCTGCTTAGCTTAACTTAACCCCCTCCCCCTTGTTTCCCGCCTTCAAGAACACGTTATATACCTTAGCCAAAAATAAATATCCAATAATGGCAGCTTAATTTTGGTGAAGGTTAAAGATTTTCAAATGCATTTATTAAACTCTTATGGCCAATGTCAAGAGATAAAAATAATGTTACCCAAAGAAAGGACTTGTCTCAATATATACCTGTCAAAAACGAAAGACAGATCACCAACCATTCAAAAGGTAAGGCCACTGTTTAAGTTTTTTTAAAATGTGGGTTATACTCCAAGGTCAAGGACAGAATTGTTGGTATGCAGGGGAAGGTCCTGTCATATGGAATACACTGTGAGAGTCCAAGACCATCTGTTCAAAAGTTACGACAAAGGTTCAAGTTGTTTAAAGAACATGCCAAGAAAACCTTAGCATTCTCTCCGTATAGCAAACTCAATAAAAGCCGAATTAACATTAATCTGTGATTCTTCCCCTGGGAGACGTGCGGAAGCAATTAATGTCTGCAGTTTCGAGGGAGGGATCTTAAAATTTACTGGGTTAAAATTATAGGTAGAATACTAGTTATTTAGAAGCCTTTCCCCCCCCCCCTCCATTGTCTTTTTCGGGTGGGGGGGGGATGAAATTAATTATAGTAAAGTAATTCTTCAATAAAATAAGCTGCCTTTCAATTTTTTTACGTAATACAATTTCAGAATATTTTTTCTCAGTACAAATAAATTGACATCGGGTCGTTGTGGAAGTACCGCGTCGAAATATAGATAAAAGAGTACCAAATTTCCGGAAGTTTACATCATTTCCTGGTTGAAGAAGATGGAGACGAGTACTGAATGGGTAGACGTTACCCGATTGGCTATGTATATATTTTCATTTTAAAATGAATATTTTCTTTTGATTGTTTTTTCTTATTTTCTTTAGTCCAATTTTTTTAAAAATAAATTTTGGTACCAGTGCCTCTGGCATTTTACGTATTTTGTAAATAAAGATATTTGACAGTAACTTTTTAGGGTATTTGTACTACTTCCTGGGGTGGAAGTTTATTTTTTCTTTAACTAAGAAAGCTTAAAACCTAGGATCCACCCCCAGAAGTCTGCTGCCGTAAATTGTCTTGCTGGCGTTTTGGGAATATGGGTGATTTGCATCAATTACACTTTTATTGACTCCATCGCTGTCGAAATCGGACGAGATTTCTTGGCATGGGTTACACTCTAAGTTCAAGGTCAAATTTGTTGGTATCCAAAGGAAGTCTTTTCAGAAATATATCCCTGAAAATATCAATTGAAATCCCTAGTTCTAACTGTTCAAAAACTTTAGCCAGGGTTTTTAATTTTTTTTAAAGCGAGGTCAAGAGGTCACATATGTTGGTACTCAAAAAAGGATTTGTCGCTGACACAACTACATGTAACTTAGATAGCCATTGCCGCGGTTCAACCATCGAATGTTTACAGGATAGCTAAAGTTACTATTTGCGGTCAAACAACCAACCAGACAGACGGATGGACTGGGCAGAAAGTTCCCAGAAACTAGGTCTACCCTCAAATCTTCGATTACGGGACCATAAGATAACCTTAGTACGGAAAATATTTAGCTCCTTCGGTTGCTGATCGGTTCAGCAATTACACACCAAATAGTATTTCCGGTATAAACAACAAGCATGAAGTCCAAGGGCGTAGCGTTAAATATTTTTATCAAACAAATGAATTTAAAACCTCTCAAGAACATTAAATTTACGTTTGATCCATATCATAAAGGTGTTCGTTCCATAAGGTATGTAAAAAGTAATTCCTATTTGAAATAGTTTTAGATACTGATCATGCTGATAGATTTTTGTCTTGTATCCAACAGGTCCAGTTCAATCTCTTGATTTTGCAGCTAGGCTGTAGCTTTATTGTCTAGTGCAACACACATTTATATTAGTGGTAACCAACCAGTAGCAACATTGTTATAAAAATAGAGAGAAGTATTTTCATATTTTCGTAATTTTATTTCAGAGAGATGATGTGCATTATAAATTCACCCAAGTTGTTAGATACAAATCAAAACTTAACAACAAAAGTGGACATAAAAAGTGACAGGACTAGTCCACAAATGAAGCTTAATTTTGGTAAGAAAAAACATGCCACATCTTGTAAAAACGACTTGTTTATTTCTGACGGAAATACACTTAATTAAGTATATATAGTTACATGTATTTGTGATTGATTTAACATTATTTTGCTTTGTTCAGAATCTTTCATTTTTCCTCAACTATAATTTTTTTTGTCTAGCTGATGGACATACAGTGATATTCAAAACTGAACATTTAAGTACATTGACAATTGCCCAGAAATTTGCCAAACTTTGTCAAGATCGAGTAGAAACTGTCACAGTAGGAGAATCAGCGATTTTTGCAGCTTCAAAACCAGGAAAAATGGCAAAGAAGAAATAATTTAGTGTTTTTGTGTGTGATTTTTTGTTCTTTTTGTAATAAAGCACTCATTAGTTTGTTGATATAAAGGGAAATAAAAGCAGCGGTAAAGATATTCCTTACTCATTATATGTCGTACAATATACAGTATATTCGACTGTACTACAATGAATTCTACTACCAGGTATTATAATACCAGGTATATCATGTTTACCTTATAACAAATGTAGTGCAAGAACCATAATCATCCAGTCCATGACGGTATCCACACAGCAGCGGATCCAGGAATTTCAAAACGGGGAAGGGGGGGGGGATTGGGCATTAGAAGGTAGGAGTTTTGGGGGTGCATTGAAGACAAGACCTCATTGTGTGTGTCCTCGGCAAAATCCCCAGAAAACTTTGGAAATTCTAACAAATAAGATGTGTTTCCCTTGATTTTAGGATAAAGCAAACACTTTTTTAAAAAAAAAAATCAAGGGGGGGGGGGGCACGCCCGGCGCACTGGCCCTGGATCCGCCTTTGCTACTGATCCTCACCATAAATTATCCTACATTGGCATATAACGTCGCCTGCATCAAAATTACACATTAACATATGATGACCAGGGACATACACGAACACACATACAACACCATGAATACATTGATCGACAACATACAAGGTCATGTGAATGTAGCATAACCGACAACAATTTGAAGATGTAAAATATCGATATGCACATTTCTATCTCGCATTCAGCAGGTGGGGAAAGGTTCAGTTCCATATACCGGGTATTGAGTCATATTGTCGCTGGTATCAATATGTACCTCTGGACAGCTATATGCACAGCTAGGGCGACGAAATATAGCGCCATTTGTCGGTTAACAAAGATAGCGTTGATTTTCTCACGACGAAGTCCCATTAGATAAGAGAGCTTCAGACGTGATACGATTTAGTTGACATTTGGAGTCCTACAAGACAAGTGAAAATGAAAGTCACACTCTGTTTCGCTATCATTTGTTGTTTTGTCGGTGAGTTGTTTTATAAAATATCTTCTAGTAAAATATAGTATGGATGGCCTAAATATATATATGTATATACTTAAAACTAGACACATCATATTTAAAAATAGTGTTCCCAGTATTTCCATTCGAACGTTTTCTTTTATTTCAATATAATTTAATTCTGGTTGTAACGCTGTATTTGATTGGATAAAATATTTACTTTATATCGTATGAAATGGGTTGCCTACGTCACAATGACTTGCGTCAAAAACGTATCAATCCGCCTGACGTTACATTCAAATTATGTACAAACTAAAGTCATTTTGTTAGAACAATATCTTTTTTTCTTACATGAAATGAATGAAAATTAAATTATAAGCAATGAAATTAATAGCTACCCATTTTATACGGTATAAACTGGGTTGGAACAGTTAACGTTTTTTTATAAACCGCGAAGCGATTTATAAAGCGTAAACTGCCCCAATCCAGTTTATACCGTATAAAATGGGTAGCTATTAAATTCATTCCTTAAATGAATAGTTTTTTTTTGGTATCAACATCGTTTTTAAGTCTGCATATTATTCAATTATTAGGAAGTTAATGAATGCACAATATCTTATGAGTACTAAAATGATGTGTTCTACATTGTCAGTTTCATGTTCCAACATCTTGCAGAAAAAATCTGAAAAACAGAATAAAACATTGTACACGTATAATGGTCCATTACATTATAGCTGTGGTGTACAGTGAAGACTGCAGACAGACGTCTGATTGTGTAAACACCGCTTGTACCGCCGGGGCTTTTGTTGGATGCTCTCACTCAGCAAGACAGTGCACATGTTACACACATAACACGCATGGAATTGGTATGTTTGAATTAAATTCGATTACTAGTATTAACCGCAAGAGCAGCATATTTAAATCAAGGACATTTTATGTACATTAATCGATACCCATGGCTGAGACCGCATTGTGAATCTTAGAAGGCGTAAAATATCCCCTTTTTTATTAAAAATATATAAAATTTTAAATGACATTCGATGTGTATACTTGTTTTTAGCCTGTACTAACCGTGACACATGCCGCGCTTCATCAGCTCTTCACTGTGACAGGGACGAAAAGCACTGTGTGGACGGGTTCTGTCATTGTACCCACAACTAACAGACAGGGGTAGGAATGTTACACATCAATCTTTTATATATCTTCAGAATTTACAGTCACTTATACCGAGTTCCCAAATTTCTTAAATTGGTGCACAATACTTTCAGATTCTTTTAAATGAGATTGATAAATTATTTATTTTATTTTTCAGTCGATGCCAAGAAACCAGAGTTCGGTGATTTATGCCTCACCACCAAATAAAATGTTTTCAAAACAAAATGTTTTTTTTTTTATTACACTTACTAGTATTTTAATATAAAATTTCCCGTCACTTATCATACAACATACAGGGAGAGGTAATTAATGAAACAAAAGGTCTACGGGCCACATTGCTTACCTAAGCGCATCGGCTAGGAAAAAAAGCACAAATCAGTTTAATATTGAAAAGTTTATGGGAAGGTGTGTGTGTGTGTGAATTTTATACCAGAGGATGTCTCCATATCAAATTAACATATCTTTGCTGTTCTTGAGAAAAAGATTTTTAAATATATATTCTTACTGTTTATCACTTTGAAAAAAATTCACCCCCATTGCGGCCCCTTCCTATCTCAAGGGGTCATAATTTGAACAAATTTAAATCTTCATTACATGAAGATGTCAATATGATTAAACATAGCTTTTTCTGTTCTGGAGAAGATTTTTTCCTCTATTTTCTTATGTAAAACTTTGACACCCCACTGTGGCCCCATCCTAGTACCGGCGGTTATGACTTGAATGAACTTAAATCTACACAACCAGAGGATGCTTCCATATAAATAGCACCAATCACAGCTTTGCTTTTTTTAAACGAAGATTTTTTCTATTTATTTCAATGCTGAACTTTGAATGGTCCGGCCTATACACTGTATACCCCCGCAGCTTTGCTTTTTTTAGACAAAAATTTTTTCTATTTATTTCCGGCGATTCATGATTCGAACAATTCAGAATCATTTTACAGGATGCTTCCACGTGTTACAGCTTTTCTGGCTCAGTGGTTCTTGGGAAGAATTTTAATTATCTCACCCTAATTTTGTTTTCCCGATCATCCCTCCTTGTGAATGGTCTTGGTCCTGCATCTTAGAAATATATAACCCCATTTAAAGAGAATGCATTGAACCAAAATCGGCTCGGTGGTTCTTGCATGAGCAGAAATTGAAATGTGAAAAGTTTAGAGACGGTCATACATGTACAAACGACGGACAAAAGTATAAGAAAAGCTTACTTGACCTTTCAGCTCAGTCACATGAGCTTAAAAAGGACACAATTGATAAGCTTTCGTCAATAATTGCATCGATGCATTAACTAATATTAAAAAAAATATGTAATAGTTTCTCTAAAATTGAGCCATAAGAAAAACAGAACTGATAAGTTCAAGATCAAAGAAGAGGATGAGTTCAAAATACTAGTAGTTAAAATAAAAAAACAACTTAGCACTCGAGAACATCAAAGCATTGAAGCAAAAATATGCAATGTGGCTAGCTGGTAAAAGGACATGCCAGCCAACAACTTCATTATCCCATCCTCAATGGACAGTATATTTATAAGTATTTTTATTGACTCTGTTTTACTAATTTTTTTTTTTTTTTACATATATGAAAGATAACTCAATCGAAGGATAAAAATTAGATAAAATAACTTTTTTCTTTTGATTAGTACTGCCCCAGTTGTTCACCATACTTTACCTAGAGACAATATAAATGATTTCTTTCGTTTGAGGAACGAGTAAGACAGAAATCAATTTCTACTTAGTGATAATGAATTACTTTTTTCGAAATTACAAGTTTTTCATTCGAATACCTGTTGAATATCACGTGGTTCTTTAGAACCGGTCTCGTTAGCAAGGCAAAGGCTGACTTCGATCATGAACTGTTGTTGAACTAGAGTAACATCGAACCCGATATAGTTTAACTGGAGTGACGTAATTTTTCTACCATAGTTCTACCAACGGAAACACGAGGGTAGAACTATGGTAGAAAAATTACGTCACTCCAGTTAAACTATATATCGGGTTCGATGTTACTCTATAAAAATATAGTTCAACAACAGTTACTCAAGTACATGATCGAAGTCAGCCTATATAAATTGTGAATTGTGGTTTAAATGCCAGTTTAGGACGACAAGTAGAGCACGATAAAGTTTAAATTTTATCATGATTTATTCAATCACATAAGCATGTATATACATATTGATTTTCATATTTTGCATACCTGGTATGTTATGCACATTGTACAAATAAAACTGCTGCGTGTCGTTGCTATGTCCAAATGGTGTGTTTGTTGTTTATTGTACTTTCATTTGAAAGTAATGAATGCATGGACATAGAGTAGAACTATTTTATTTTTATTTGAATACTTCCCCAATTGTTCACCATACTTTACCTAGCGGAAACACGATATCCATTTATTTTTAGCTGCATATAATGAAGACTACAAAACCTTGTTTTATATGTTTCTGCTACGATTTATTGTCGGTATTTATTAATGCCATGTCTAAGGTTAAAAACTAATAAGGTTTAAATATCATTGTCATAACTGAGAACCATCGGACAGGAGTTGTTAGACGATCGAAAAGACACACCCTGTTTTTTTTTCCAAGTTCACGGAGTAACTGTTTAGATTAAGGTTAGAAAAAATTGAATTATCTTCCGAAAATGGACAATAAAAGATATATTTTGAAAAGAAACATACAAAAACACTTTTGATTTATATATTCCTTATTTACATCGTGTAAGGGACTGCAGACCCTGTGGCCTAATGGATAAGGCGTCGGCCTCCGGAGCCGAAGATTGTGGGTTCGAGTCCCATCAGGGTCGAACGCTACATTTTTTTTCATTTATTCATTAATACATTAATTTTATATTATTTAAAAATGATTACAATGCAAATGATACTAAAAAATCCATGAGGGAATACCATTTATTATACATGTATACCCGACAGTGTATCATTCAATTTTTAATACTGTAGATTTCACATATATAAAATCATGTGACAGAGTAGTCAGACTTTCCAGGTCACCACACTGTGGTATTTTGAATCCATATCACTCCTCTCTGAAAATGATGACATAGTTCAAAGAAACATGACATTATCTTTCTTTTGAATCAAAGAGTTCCCTGACAAACTGCTTTTGTTAGTGAAAAATGATATAAAATTGATCTCAAAAGTTTAGTTTTTTAAAACTATATTTTTCTGGTTGTAATGCCCTAAAGAGTGTATAAAATAAATTTATCTTTACAACAGTAACTTGATCTAATGGGTCGTATCATGTCGAGTTGACAGGTGTGGATCATCAGATCAAACAAGACGTGCTGTCAATTAAGTTCCTGTTATATTCATCGACAAAGACAAGGAATGAATCCCAATTACTGTTTGTTTATTGAAACCACTTTTCCGTTTCAAACATAAAGCAATATAAATTAAACATGCACTTTAAATTTGTATTTGTACATGATATAAAATATCCATTCCAGTGTATAAGCTCAATAAATTGTCAAAACACTTCTCATGGTGTTTTCACTGCTATCCTGAGGATCTGATATAAAATAGGTATAACATAGTTTATAGGCTGGCAGTTATATTCAAAGAAAATACATGTGAGCTAGCAGTTCTATGCAGAGAAAACATATCAGCCCTCCTCATCGCTGGAGATGACATTTTTCTTCCGGAGAACTTGTCGTAGTGGCACGTGATCGTCGAGATCAGAATCTGAGTCATCCAGAGGCTGTGTCAGTAATGTGGCAGGGAAAGAGGCTGAAAAGAAGTTCTAATATATTTAGTAAATAATAAAATGCATTTATAAAAAGTTGCTTTATTTGACAGCATAAATAACGAGACTTAATCATTGGAAAATGGTCTGTAAAACGGTTGATTCGCTTTAATGAAATGTGATAATAACTGCTTGTTCGATAAAGTCCATTTAAAATACAGATTACAAACAGAGGCAGCAAGAACCTCTAGAAACAGATGTGGGATGGCAAGTGCAATGGAGGAATCAATGAAGGTATCTTTACAGTCTATCTTAGTAAATGATTACTTAAATCTAATGAGATTTTCATGTCATCTAGCTTATCAAAATGATTATAAGTAAACCTGTGTTAAATACATTAAATCATGCTTAAATCATGCTTTTAACAAAGTTAATTTTTGCTTCGATACAAGCATAATTCATTATATCCGTTTAAGTTTACAACACAGTGTATATTTTTATGTCATGGGGAGAGAAAATCACTTCACTGTAAGAAGCATGTTCCCTATATGCATGTTTTACTAATCCAGTTTTGTCAAGGAATTTTACAACACATTTGTGAAATCCAAAAATATTCAAGAATTGGATGTTTCTTCTTAACAAGCTGTTTAGATTTAAAAAAATTTGAAAAAAAAGAAATGTCTCCCAAATTAAAACTGGAAACCTAGCTATCTTATAACTTAACTTTCACATTTGCAATGAATGCCATTGAAGTGTGCATGCATCTGGAGGAGAGTCAACCTGTCAGTTTGAACTGGTTTCTCTAATATACCCCTTGCAGAAATTATTAGGCCTAAAATAAAATATTGTTTGTTTGCAGTTGCCGACCGACCCACCGAAAATGCACCCGATCCAAACTTTTTTTTAGCCATTTTGAAATATTATTTTTTTTCTCCAATTTTTCAGGATATTAAAACTGTTTCATTTTCAATTTTTGTCTTCATCAATCATTAGTTTATACCAAGAGTGCAGCTTATTCATGTATAGTAGGCCTATGAAAAACTCTGTTTTATGTTATCTAACAAAAATCTGGAAACAATTTTTTTTTCCAAAAAAAAAAAAAAAAAATTGCCTACCTACCTACCCAGACTAAAAATTATAGGTCGGCAACTGCAAACAAAGAATTTTTTAAGCTTGGCCTTAATTTCTTTATAAATCAGATCCTAGGACCAGTGCTAACCAACACTCACCTGACTGTTTGGGGGGTTGCTCTGTTTCCTCCTCTTCACTGTCTGACATTATAAGACGTCTAGAGTCTGTTTTAGATCCCGTACTGTTTAACGGTCCAGGCTGAGAATCATCATCATCAGAATCAAATGACAGTTTGGGCTTCGTTGGTGAATTTTTCTTACCTGGAACATAACAGGTATTTCCTATTGAATATAAAGCATATTTGTATTTTATTCCATTACATCACAAGTGATGCATCCCTAATGACCCCTCCTTCCTTTTCCCCAAATACACTGGTACAACGGTAAAAGGAACAAGATTTAAATATACATATCACAAACACATGCAAATTGACTGTTCCTTAATTTTTTCTGACACACTATTGACAGAAAACAACAACCTCAAGTCCTCTAATTTTCCCTGAACTTACCCTCACCATCTTCCATCTTTTCATCAGCTGATTCATCGTCATCTGAAGCAATCATCAGCTTCCTCTTCTTGCTGTCAGGGTTGGTATCCGAGTCAGAAGTTCTGGTCCTCTTCACTGAGGCCACCAAGGGGACATTGTCATCATCACTGCTGTCAAACTGTAGAGGCTGTGTCTGAGGACCCTCCTGTGGCCCCTCTCTCTGTGGGGAGCTGACAGGACTCTGATTCTCCTTCTCCTCATCTTCACTAAAACAGAAGTGGAGGAAGTCAATTACTGTACATATCCATGAACATATTTTTTTGAAGGTGGGGTGGGGTTAATCATATTTTAGTACCTTGAGTGCAGCTTCTTGTATGCTAAGCTAAGTACATGCAAATATTTTAAAATTAAACAATACAGAACCTTAGCTCTAAATGTGGTAACTATTTTAAGTATATACATTGTACATGCAGCTAAATTCTGAGGGCACTTATTTTTGTACTTTTACAGTAATAGATGAAGTGATGTCTATGCAAATGGTGCTTAAAACCTCTGGTCACTTTTCATTAGTAAAATCATCAGCACATGTATTTCATTTAACAGTTATAAGTGTAATCAATCTGTTGTAAATTTAACTATTGTGTAAGCACAAATTTTCATGGGGATAAAATTTCCTTGATTTGAGTTCTAATCAGGTTTTGCAGGCATTTAATTTCCTTGTTACAAATACATTTACATTTCCAATGTCTTTGTCCGAGATAAAATTACAAATTGTAAATGTACTTTATTTCCCCATCAATGTATTGGCACGGTTCCAAAAAAACCCACGTGCAGGGCGGGACAAACAGCTAGACAGAAGCAGGTCTTGGAGCACGTGGATTGGCGGAATCAAAGCATGTAAATATAAGGAATAACTATCAGATTTTTCAATTTCATGACGATGATCAATCGACTCGCTAGCTTGATATGCAAATTATCACGCAAGCCAATCGATTGATCACATCATGAAATCGAAAAATAAGACAGTTATTCCTTAAATAATGCTCATCATGTAGTCATATAAAATTTCATGTGGAATTTAATTTCCATGATAACTGTTAAAACAACTAAACAAATGAAATTAAATTCCCAATGAATATTTCTGATTTTACAGTATTTCCTAACCTTTTTTCACTGTCAGAGTCCAAAAGCCTCTTAATTCTCCTTTTCTTGTTGGAGGAGTAAACTCCCCTTTTCTCTGTTGATCTAGGTGGTGCTAACATCTCATCCCTTACTGGGCTTGTTACTGAAGTGGTTGGTCCCTCTGATGAGATTGCACTGGTGGAAGGCGGAGAGGCCCTGTAAATCAGGTTTTATTATTCAGTAGTCATAAAAAGATGTTAGGGATTACTTAGTAGCTGATAATATTCTCCTCAATTGAGTGTTAAATAAGTAATTGAATCCTAGTTGTGGATTAGTCAATCAAAAAATCTGCATGGTACCCTTCTATTTCAAATATTAGAAATGAAGTTTTTTACAAAGAGGAAATCTATTTTGCCACAGTTTTTAGCATAAAAAAATATTACATAATTATGTAATATATAGCAGAGAATGAATGAAATTTTAACCACTCAATTTGACTAAATGAACCTTTTTCGTTCTCTCCTTCCGAGTCGACCTTCCTCTTTGTCCTGTTTCCTCTTCTCTGCCATCTGCTTCAGCAAATTCTCAAACTTATCATTCTTCTTTTTTGGTTTCTTTTCTTTCTTCTTCTTTGGTCTCTTCCCTGGTTTGGCTGCTGTTTTTGTCTGTCTGACTTTAATTCTTTCTGCTTCTGTAGGTTTACCATCCTCATCTAGCATTAACCCTGCCTCTATATCTCTTAGCTCTGCTAGGGGCATCTCTCCAGGGATTCTCCAGAAAGCTTCCTGTGTTTATAATAAATTTGTATAAAGAGTGCAAAAAGGCAGAATAAAGTTTTTTTTTTAATTTGAAGCTAAAACTCCCAACAGAGAAAATTCACTGACATATATAATTTTTATTTCTATATGGTTCTGCAGTTAGATTTTCCATATCCTAAATTTTGTCTCTTTTGGTCCAGTGCTTTTCAGATTCTTTAATCATCACACTGTCACTTAAAGAACAGGTTTTTTGCATTGGAAGGAGACCTTTTTCATTGGACTTTTTTTATTTGAACAAAATTTGAATCCACCTTTCAACCTTTGATTTGTTGCGATTAGTGCAATGATTCCAGAGAAATTGGAAATGGAATTGATGATAGCAACTTTGAACAGAAAGCTAATCTGAGTGTACATGTAAGCTAAATGTTTCCCCTTATTTTGTTCATTTCTTAATTAATTACTTAAAATTGAAAGAGCATGGAGGTTTTTTTTTTATTAAAAGAATTTCATTTCTTTCACACATGGTTGCTCTTGCAGTGATCACATTTAATGCATCCAAGTATCCAGATATATGTTTGTACAACACATCTTTCCTTCTGCTCTTTTTCAGAAATTAAGTTTTAATTTTCACTCGAAATCATATCTTGGTATATATATTCAATAGTACTGAGAGGCAGGAATACAGAGTAGTCAAACTTTTTTTTTTTAAATAAAGGACAGCATTCTATGAGCTTCTGTATTAAATCAGCACTCACTTGTTCACTAGATGGCGCTGAGATTCCTATCTGGCGGAGAAATGACAAGAACATCTCGTCTTCCATTGCTGTCTCATTTTCCTCCGTCAGTGGGACAATGGCTACCGCAACTGTACTGTCTGTTGGCAAAAAAGTTAGTACACATCTGAAATTTCATTTCTTTACTTTTAAAATGTAAAAGTTTGGTTATATCTACAAGTTAATAGGTCTCCGCAAAGTAAGATTCTGCTAACCTTTCTTCTCTTTATCGTCAGCTTTTCTTTTTATACACTTTTGAATCCACAGAATTTGGTCCTTGTACCCTATTTATCACAAAAAAGATTGTATTAGTAAACAAGAGGCCCAAGGGCCTTGAATCGCTCTTCTGATAAATTGTACAATCTATCACTTCTATTAGAAGCCTCCAACTCTATTAGAATCATAAGACCCAAAATGCATCAACTTACAAAGTTTGATAATATTTAGCCAGTTAAGACTGAAGATATTATAATATAATTGTAAAATACCATAAGTAGGTCACAGTGACCTACCTTTTGATTGAAATTTTTTGAGGACTCAAGATACATTAATTGACAAAGACTGATGATTCTAATTAAATAAGTACCTGAGATATTCAAAAGTAGGTCACTATGACCTACTTTTTGGTCAACATTCTTTGAAAATCCAAGATGCATCATCTGACAAAGTTTGACGACTCTAAGCCAATAAGTACCAGAGATAATTATATACAGTGGACCTTCAGATATCCGGACGCCAGATATCCGGATGCTTCAGTATCCGGACAATTTTTCATCGGAACAGAATTTTTAATTGTTATTCTGTCTTGTTTAACTGGTGATTCAGGTATCTGAACACTTCACATATCCGGACAAATTGACTGGGAACCAAAGCGTGATAAATGAGGGTCCACTGTATAGCCATCAAATGTCAAAAGTAGGTCACGCTGACCTACTTTTTGGTCGACGTTATTCAAAAACCCATGATGCCTAAATTGACAAAATTTGATGATTCTAAGCCAATAATTACCTGAGATATTCAAAATTAGGTCACCGTGACCTACTTCTTGTTGGACATTCAATGAAACCCTAAGATGCCTCAACTGACAAAGTTTGATAATTCCTAGCCAATAAGTACCAGATATAATTAAATATAGCCATAAAATGTCAAAAGTAGGTCACAGTGACCTACTTTTTGCAGTGTACGAAACTCGGAAAAAATTCAGGTGGACCAGCAGGGCTGACTACTCAAAAAGTCTGTCAGCCCTGCTGAAAATTAGCAAGCCCGCATAATAAAATTCAATGATAAGGATACGCACACTCACATTTGTACATTTTTTCACATCCACTTGAATTTCATACACAGTAATTAATAAGATTAAAATTTTATTAATTCAGTCAGCGTTTACTTCATAAATTATGAAGTTGTAGGTAAAAAAGGAAAAATTCACTATTAATTGCTAATCTGAAATACCAGGGTACATGTCCTATGTTGTCATTTTTTTCCTTCTAATTTTTACATTTGAAATACATTATAAGATATCATAGATACAATTTGTAACAGGTCATGATAATATATTTAACAATATCAACGTTTATAGGTATATTCACATGAATATTAATAATTTAGAAGTAATGAGTAATTTTTTGATTTTGATTGAAAAGAAAACATACAATTTTTAATTTCTCAGTACTTAAGAGCAATTTTTAACTAACATTCATTAAATTATAATTCCTTTATAATTTGAATTTTAAAAGGGAAAAAATATATTTTGATATGATTAAATATAACCTAAGTTTATTTTTGATTTAATAAAAACAAAAAATCAGTTAAAGCAACCACTGAATAAAAGCACAAAATGTTACCCTTAGATTGTAAGCAATTAAACAGTGTTGAATTATTTTGTACACTGGTTTTGTCTTAATATAAACGGCATGGACACTATACAAATATTAATACTTATTAATTCTTGTAAATAAACACATTGAATGTGTTTGATTTTTATCAGATCCTTTAAGTTGAAAAAAAAATTTCACAATTTACCGGTGGAAAGTTGAAAATATCGTTTCATGCGTGAAAACAGAGGAAATTCAGGTTAAAAGACGATGGTGGTATTCTTCATATATTTACAGATTTATTGATCAATTATATTGTTTATTTCTTGTTGTCCCAGGGAATAATGCCTTGTATGTACGTTGAAATATTTGGTCTTTACCTTTTCAAAACATTTATCTGCAAAAATGGAAGGGATGGGGTAAAATAAGTGCGTCCAAGCGGGCTGATGCAATGTAAAGTTTATACGTCCGCTCCAGATTTAGTACGTCTCGGGCGTGCGGGCGGACGGGAATTTCGTACACTGCTTTTTGGTTGACGTTCTCCGAAAACCTAAGGTGCCTAAACTGACAAAGTTTGATGATTCTTAGCCAATAACTGCCTGAGATACTTAAATATAGCCATAGAATGTCAAAAGTAGGTCACCATGACCTACTTTTTGGTCGTCACTCTCCGAAAACCCAAGATGCATCAACTCACAAAGTTTGATAATTCTAAGCCAATAAGTACCGGAGATACTTAAATAAAGCCATAAAATGTCAAAAGTAGGTCAACGTGACCTACTTTTAGGTCGTCACTCTCCGAAAACCAAATATGCATGGACTCACAAAGTTTGATGATTCTAAGCCAATAAATACCTAAGATACTTAAATATAGCCATAAAATGTCGAAAGTAGGTCATCATGACCTACATTTTGGTCGACATTTTTCAAAGTACCAAGATGCATCTACTGACCAAGTTTGATGATCGTAGATCTGAAGGTAATCAAAATATGCGTTTTTAAACAATCTGAAAACAAATGTCGGCAAAATTCAAAAAGTAGGTCACAGTGACCTACTTTTTCATAAATATATTTTAAGGTCCCAAGATGCACCAAAGTACAAGATTTGATGATTCTAAACCTCCAAGTGTCTGAAATAATGGGATTTAATGTTTTTAAAAGGATAAGTCATAAAGTTCAAAAAGTAGGTCACGGTGACCTACTTTTAAGTTGACATTGTTCGAGGACCCAAGATGCATCAACTGACAAAGTTTGATGAACATAGGCCTTAAAGTGTCCAAAATATGCCTTCAAATCAATTTGAAAACAAATCCCCGCAAAATTTAAAAAGTAGGTCATCGTGACCTACTTTTGAGTTAACATGATGTGAAATCATAAGATGCATCAACTTACAAGAATCGATGATCCTTGTCCTTATAGTAAGCAAAATATACACATTTTTATTAATTGTAAATTTAGGTCAATTTTGAAGTGACCTTGAGACCACGCCCTTTGCCCCAGGGTAATTCCCCGTGCAAATTTTAATCTTCGACATATCCTGATCCTTGTATGTAAGTTTGGTGAAAATCTGCCTGGTGGTTATGGAGAAGAAGATTTTTTAGCAACCAGTACTTTTGGTTTTGTTTTCCTGATTATATCCCCTTGTTTAAGGGTCCCAACCCTTATTTTAGTACAAATGGTAGCCCTTGGGCCAAGGATACCTATGACAAATTTGGTACTGATTGGCCAAGGGGTTCTTGAGTTATGGCCCACATTCTAAAAAGTTTACGCACACCGCACAAATGGCCATAGCATTAGCTCTTTGAGCCTTTGGCTCAGAAGAGCTAAAAATTGACTTAAATCCACAGGAGTAATATGTTAGCATCCTACCTTTTTCTATGAGTTCAGTGATAACTGTGGTCATGTTGAATTCACCAGAACCTGAACTCTTTTCTTCTTCATTCCTCTCTTCCTCTACATCACTGTCTTCATCCTCAGAAGAAGATGTAGAAAGGGCAGATGACTCTGATGGGAAGAATATGCATTTTATCACTCAAATACATTTTTTATGCATGTTATTTTCAATGAATTTGACAATCTACTAGAATAAAATATGATTATTTAGCACATTTTCTAAGTAAAACAAATAATTTATTTAAAAATCTAATTATGTGTTATGTAAATACACATAGACCGTCTATGAGAATTTAACTTCTTACTCATAAGTCTATACTTCTAAGTCCCCTCCCCCTTATTTTACCGTCACTGGAGTCCCTTTGTCTAGGCCCCTCGTCTCCACTCTCATCGCTCCAATCATCAACAATAGGCATGTCCTCCTCTCCAGCGTCCCAGGGATTCTTGGATTTTGTTTTCCGTTTCCTTCTTTTATACAACTCCTTCCTGTCTGACACTAGTTCAAGAGATAATAGCTTCTCTACAACCTTGGACTTGCTTCTTTTCTCTGTCATGTTGGATATAATGTTTTCTACTGGATCTGAAAAATTATAAATATATGAAATTAACTTTTACTTATCTGGACACCACTGGTTCCTTAAAAATCTTCCAGAAAGAAAACATTGAAAAAGAAATTTTAAAAATTTACATTTATGGAAAGGAACTTTGTATTCATTGCAAAATGCAAAATTTTGGAATACACAACATTTGGATTAGACAACTTTAACTGAACTGACTAATTGCATAAAAAGATGAAAACATTTGAGAACATCTGTATTCCTATATGAGCAAAATCATTTTTCGAGAAACATTTAAATCAGGAATAACCACTGACATTCTCACCTCAGGGACTTACCATCAGTGTCCCTGAATCTGTCAAACAAATTTCTCAGTTCAAATTCTTGTTCCTCGTTCCAACCTACAACTCTTTTAGGGCTGAAATTACAATAGAGATTTCTTAAACTTACACAAGTAAATATGTACAAGTCAAAAAAAAATTTATTAAATACAAGTACACATATTGAGTATGGTAATAATTTTTGGTGTGAAAATTATGAATGCGATAAAATGAGTGAATGAGTTTGTAATAATAAACCTACAGTAAAACTCATTTAATACGAACACGGATATAGCGAATTCACGGATATAACAAAGTTTTTCTGGGTCCCCGTCAAAATTCCTAACAAATCTTTGTAAAATTTTACGGTGAAAACGAACTCTGATATAACAAATTTATGGATATAGCGAATTGATTTTGAACCCGTTGAGGTTAAATATAATGAAATTTACGTCTTTTATAACGAACTTTCAAAGGTTATAAAAAAATTAATAAATTAAACTTACTTTATTTCCTTTTAGCATTTGTATATAAAATTCAATTCATAAGAAAACCTTAGTTATCGAAGATAAGTTTTGTAATATTTGCTCCACTAACATAGTTGGTAGTAACTTGCATTAGTGCGAATTCGCTATAATGGTTATACAATTTCGCTATACGGATATAACGAATTACGGATATAGCGAATTAAATTCACAGGTCCCCAGGACTTCGCTATATCCGAGTTTTACTGTAGTAAGTATTCTCAGAATAGAATTAAACTTAACAGTTATTGCAGGGATCAATGTAGCTGCAATAATGTAGCCCTCTCCCATTTTTTTAATCTGATGCTTTCTGGAGAGGGCTACAATTCCACAGCATCTCCCTAATGGTGCATAGGGCTAGGACGATACAACATTTACAACTTTTTCTATATCTGTTACGAATTTTCCCCCATGACCAAAATAACCCACAGATTGGATCACCCCAATTTATGCCCTGAATATTTATGTATCGTAAATTTATTTGTAGATATCATGGGAATATTACCAATCATCGTATGTCATTAATGTATGCTTTATAATCATTGTATATGTTTATTTCATGGATATCCTTTCGTTGTAATGTACAAACCCGAATTTCCTCCATATACCAGCCCAATCGTAATAGCAAATGGCCGTCTGGCATTGTTATTCGATCAAGGTACCCAAATCCATCTTGGCATCGTTACCAAAACAATTCCCAAACATCAGATCATCCTTTTTCCCGCATTTGTAATGATAAAGCCTTTACTTGATGCAAAAGTTGTTTGTGTTACCATACAAACGTCGCGCGAATACTGGCGGTACCACTGGTTATTCGCACGTGAACTAATTCGGCCCTAGTGATGAAAGGGTATATAAAGAAGGCACTTTGGACTTTTTCTTCAGTCTGGGACGCTGGTCAGACTCATTAACATCTGACCAGCTCAGAGAATCCCAACTCCCCAGAAGTGGGTAAAATCTGATGCCCCCATATTGGGTAAATAAACCCAATCTGCCAAGCCCGGCAGATCCATACCCAATTGATTCATTGATGCCAATCCCCGGCAGATCCATACCCAATTGATTCATTGATGCCAATCCCGGCAGATCCATACCCAATTGATTCATTGTTTATAAATTCATCCGGGTAACCCGGTAGAGCCGGATACCTTTTTATTGTCGGGTAACCCATAATTTATTATTGCCTAATTGCCAATTATCTTATTGTTATTTGTTATTCATTGTTTGCACCATAATAAATTTTATAAATTTGCAACCTGACTTTTCATTTAGAGTTAAAGGGTAAAATTCAGAAACAGGAGACCCACAATAATTTATTTTCATTGTAACAAACCCTGGAACAGGCGGACACGTTACATATCGATACGCATCAGGATATTTGAGCCACGATACGATATGTTTAATTGCTTATAAAATCTTTTTTTGCATTGAAATAAACAAATTAGTTCTTTGCAAATGAGAATAATTTATTCAAAATCATTGTTTATATGTTGTAAAACAAAAATATTTTACTCAAGTGGTGTTAATTATTATTTAGTCTCGTTTACCCCAGACTCTCGCTCTCGAGACTTTGCCCGAGCGAGAGTCTGGTCTGATTCCTATTTAATTTTTGTAATTTCAAATCGAGGCTTACCGAGAAATCGGTATGGATTTTCATTGGCTGATACATTCTCTTCGATGCTAAGATCTGTATTCTTTAAAATTTCAGAGGCTGCGCCTATACTTTTATCTGGTTTTATAATAAAATATCTCTTTCTGCTTTACAAGGAACAAAAAACGCACATATCTTTGTTTAAAAAGTAAATTCTCACATGTATTTTCACGGGAGTCGGCATCTTGTTAGCCGGTTTAGCGACCTCTACTGGTTACAAAAATTTAATAGGAATCAGACCAGACTCTCACTCGGGCAAAGTCTCGAGAGCAAGAGTCTGGGGTAAACGAGACTAATTATTATTTATTTCATTTCTATATTTATATCTAACTTATTTATTTTATATATTGAACCCCAAATTTTAAATAAACAAAGAGAAACAAGTCAGAATTTTCTGGGCGATGTTTCGATGTTTTTTTCAAATGTATCGTGTATTGTCCTCACATACATGTATATCACGATATATCAGTATCTCAATATATCGTCCCAGCCCTAATGGTGCAAATATATTTTTTGAATATGGGCGACTGCAGGCAAATAAATTTGTTTTTACATTTAACTTACTTATAATAAGACAAAATTTTTTATTCACTGTCAACAACATAGCCTGTTCAACGCGAAAAATGTGTAAAATAAATCTGCGTGTTTACTAGTTGCTCTACTCAGCCTGATACATGCATTCACCTAATCAAAATGCAAACTATTAAAATGTGGTCCTGTTTCTTGTATTAATCACTAACCCTGTCTGACGTTTGAGGTCTTTAGCACTCTCTATTAGTCCCTGTTTCTTCAGCTCCCTTATGATCTGACCTCTTGTCTTGGACTGGTCACTCATGTCCCTCATAATGTTGTCAAGCACATCTACAGAAAGCATATATATGTATCTCATGTTTAAATGTAAAACAAATCAATGTTCTAGTATTGTTTTCTTACACTGATATCACCAATTGACTTTGTCTTAATAAAGTTACATGACATATTACTTTACCCTCAATTCATGAAATTGTTATTGCAAAACCATTATAACATGCAAAACCTCTATTGTATTTAAAATACCTACTGGGGTATTTAAAATAAACTTAATTTCAATTGAACAATTCATTTTTTGAACAATTCTTACCCCCTTCCTCGGTAGCACTATGTTCTTCAAACAGTCGTCGTAATTCAATTTCCTGATCCTCAGTCCAAACTTGCTTCACTTTTCTACATGTATTTAAGAACAGAGGTATTCATCAAAATTCAAACTTTAGACAGTCTCACTGTACTGTAGCACATAATCAAAGACCAAGCCTTCAGAACTTTATACAACAATATGTGCTGTAATAATCAATGTCATAACCTCAATTTATAAAAGTGTGATCTGATACAAAAAAGTGTTTTGCACCTAAAAAATAACTGCCACAAATAACAAGGCCCATAGGCCTTGATAGTTCCTTGAGTATCAAACATTTGTTATGATATAGGCCTATTCTGGAACTCTGGACCCATGAAACATGAATTTTACACTATGGTACGGACTTAAAATTCAATACATGTATTAATTTCACAAAGCTTGTCTCATATCTATATTCAAAAGCAAAGATTTTTGCCCGATAAAATATATTTCTCCTTCCCTGGGAAAATGTATATTTCTATTGCTTGACTTCTTACCCCTGATAAGACCCATAACCATCCACAATCTCTGAGGCCTCCCTGTGTCCCTTCCAAAACAGCATTTCCATGAACACTTTCTTGTTTTTCTCAGCAACCTCAACAAAGCGTCGGATTACAAAGGTAGCAAACTTGCCTATTTCCTGCAGAGTTTAGAAAGTAAGATATTTTTCAAGACCATAAGGAAATTCTGAAATTTTCTGCATCAATCCTATTATTTATTCAAAATATCCAACATTGTTTCAATAAACAGACAAAAAAAAGTTTTAATAAAATGTCTAAGTAACAGTCAATATGACTTGCAAGTTGTTCGCAGTTAAGTAACAAATCTAATTTTACTTTCTGCAAAATCTCCAACTGTCTTTATTTCATACATCACTGATTGCTATTTCACAGAGCTTACTTTGTATCTCTCTGTTTTGGCCAGGGGAGACAACAAAATTTTTTGAAACACTCTGAACAGGGAGGCCTGGAACATCATTCCCACGAAGCCGAGCTCTACACTCAGTCGGTGAAGCATCTTAACAACACAGTGGTTAGTATGGACCGAGTTCTTCTGAAAGTCTGCCAGTAACAGGACATAGGATTTGAGGATTTCTGGTTTACCAAACCTGATGGAGAAAATATGGAGAATAACAAGAGGACCCTACAGTTCAAAAAGTGTGCTTAAAAATTAATTCATATTTAGTAGTTAGGATTAGTAGTTAGGAAGTCAGGATACTAGGTAAATTGTACTTACTTTGCCAGGAATTCTTTAAAGTTGAACTCCTGCTCAGAGCACTCTATAGCAGTCATTTCTTCTTCTTCAACTAAAAGATATAATGAATAAACTATTCGTAGTACGCTTTTATTTTTTGAAGCAATCTTCCCCCTCCTCCCCTTCACTTTTTTTTTTTACATCCGTGATGCATCAAATAATCAAACATGACTCTCTGTAGAGGAGATAAACTTATGGTCCAAATATTGGACATAGTTTTAACTTTTTGGGAAAAAAACAACCACTGAAGATAGACCCCTCTCATCATCTTTACACAAAAGTACGATTGTGCTATATGATTAGCCTATACATATATGCCTACATATACATAATACATATACATGTATGTATGCTAAGCCCACATGTGGTACAAAAATATTGTTTACATACAGTATACTTCAATATTATATGATTGCACTTAATATAAGCTAACTTTAAAGATTCTTCTGTTGACCTACTTTCATCTTCTTGTTGGTCTTCTTCCAGATGTTCTACAGATGGCTCTGGTGCTGGTCCTGAAATACAAAGTTTTGGAACATCATGAAAGACTCGAAAACAAACAGGCAAACATTCTAAAAGGCTGATACTTCTTGACCAAAAATACTTGTAAATGCTCATGTAAGACTTCTTTCTTGGTCACATCTGACCACAAATTACATTCCGATAAACAATAATTTTGTCAACATATATGATATAATTAAATCTTAATAACCTTAAGCCCCATTACAATCTTGGATGCCTAAAACACTGACCCAAATGATTCTATAGTATGTTCTTAGATAAGTAAATGAATACTGTAAACCAACTACATGTATTTTTTGTGTCATCTTTTATTTGCAATTCGTCAGTTTTAAATCAATCCATGACGACTAATTTTCACAACATGAATAATAGTTGGTTTACAGTAGTTTTGTTATTCCACTCTTTTTTCCCCTAAATTAATTTGTAGCACTCTCTATGTATCAAACTTGTTAGCCTTGAATTTCAGATTTTCTAAATATTAAATATTGTAGGTTGTGAGTACTGCTAAAGATTATTTATCTTGTACTAACAGGCTGCTGAGTTTTAAGTATATTTGTTCTGTTTCAGACTGATAGGCAATATGATTCTTTTGTTTCAGCTTTTATTGTCCAATCTACAACTTTCTTGGAATGTCAGCTTTCCACAAAAAATAGAACATACACAAAATAAGAACAAAGTCCTAGTAGGTCCTGTGAAAAAAATGCCTTCTTCACCAATTAACCAAATAAAAGTTGCACAGACTTTATATGAAAACAGGATGCTTTTGAGATTTGATAGTTTGGTACTAAGTATAAAGTGTCTGCAGGAAATGCTATAACAAGAAGTCGCAGGCTTCCTTAGTACAAGTCAAACCTCTGACAATCTGTCATGAGAACACTGGTCAATTAAATGTTTGTAGGATATGCTATATAAGTTAATTATTAAAAAAAGATCCCTGATGAACATATATAACTTCTTTCCTCTATATAAGTAATGAATTTATTTTTTCAAAAAAAAAAGACAACGCTGAAATAAAAATACTTTGTTGAAAGGGAAAAACTGGAGCAAATTTTTTTTGAGAAAATTAATTCAACAACCTATTAAGCATATTCAATATATTCAAATAAAATTTTAATCATACTGAAATGGTATGTATGAACCAACTACAGAACTCTTTTCACTGAAAACTATATACACATTAAAATAATTAATTTACAATAATTTTTTTCCAAGTGACAAAGAAACGAAAAAAGACTCAACACTGCCATAACTTCTCAAACAATCATACAACTGAAACATGACAAATCTGTTTCCTG